>NW_027476385.1:0-263100 GCF_051020955.1 Megalopta genalis | reverse complement strand
CTTTGATTTGAAGCTAAATCATGTGTTCCGCATGGATTTGAAGCTAACTTGTTTGTTTCGCATGCAGTTGAAGCTAAATCATGTATATCACAAGTATTTGTATCAAAACCATTTGTTTCGCATGGATTTGATGCTAAGCCTTCTACTTCGCATTGATTTGAAGCTAAATCATGTGCTTCGCATGGATTTGAAGCTAACTCGTTTGTTTCGCATACATTTGAAGCTAAATCACGTATATCACAACTATTTGAAGCTAAACTATTTGTTTCGCATGGATTCGATGATCAGCCTTCTATTTCGCATAGATTTGAAGCTAAATCATGTATATCACAAGTATTTGTAGCAAAACCATTTGTTTCGCATGGATTTGAAGCTAAGCCTTCTACTTCGCTTTGATTTGAAGCTAAATCATGTGTTCCGCATGGATTTGAAGCTAACTTGTTTGTTTCGCATGCAGTTGAAGCTAAATCATGTATATCACAAGTATTTGTAACAAAACCATTTGTTTCGCATGGATTTGAAGCTAAGCCTTCTACTTCGCATTGATTTGAAGATAAATCATGCGTTTCGCATGGATTTGAAGCTAACTCGTTTGTTTCGCATGCCGTTGATGCTACATCATGTATATCACAAGTATTTGAAGCTGAACCATTTGATTCTCGTGAAAATTAAGCTAAACCATGTGTTTCGCTTGGATTTGGAGCTATCTCGTTTGTTTCGCATACATTTGAAGCTAAATCATGTATATCACAAGTAATTGAACCAAAACCATTTGATTCGCATGGATTTGAAACAAAGCCTTCTACTTCGCATTGATTTGAAGCTAAATCATGTTTTTCGCTTGGATTTGAAACTAAGCCTTCTACTTCGCATTGAATTGAAGCTAAATCATTTGTTTCGCATGAATTTGAATCTAACTCGTTTGTTTTGCTTGCATTCGAAGCTATATCTCTTACATTCGCAAGTATTTGAAGTTCAATCATTCGTTTCGCATGGATTTGAAGCTAAGGCTTCTAGTTCGCATTGATTTGAAGCTAAATCATGTGTTTCGCTTGGATTTGAAGCTAATTCGGTAATTTTTGATGCAGTTGAAGCTAAATCATTTATATCACAGGTATTTGAAGCTGAACAATTTGTTTCGCATGAATATTAAGTTAAACCATGTGTTTCGCATGAGTATTAAGCTAAACCATGTGATTCGCATTGATTTGAAGCTAAATCATGTGCTTCGCATGGATTTGAAGCTAACTCGTTTGTTTCGCATACATTTGAAGCTAAATCACGTATATCACAACTATTTGAAGCTAAACTATTTGTTTCGCATGGATTCGATGATCAGCCTTCTATTTCGCATAGATTTGAAGCTAAATCATGTATATCACAAGTATTTGTAGCAAAACCATTTGTTTCGCATGGATTTGAAGCTAAGCCTTCTACTTCGCTTTGATTTGAAGCTAAATCATGTGTTCCGCATGGATTTGAAGCTAACTTGTTTGTTTCGCATGCAGTTGAAGCTAAATCATGTATATCACAAGTATTTGTATCAAAACCATTTGTTTCGCATGGATTTGATGCTAAACCTTCTACTTCGCATTGATTTGAAGATAAATCATGCGTTTCGCATGGATTTGAAGCTAACTCGTTTGTTTCGCATGCAGTTGATGCTAAATCATGTATATCACAAGTATTTGAAGCTGAACCATTTGATTCTCGTGAAAATTAAGCTAAACCATGTGTTTCGCTTGGATTTGAAGCTAAGCCTTCTACTTCGCATTGATTTGAAGCTAAATCATGTGTTAGGCTTGGATTTGAAACTAAGCCTTCTACTTCGCATTGATTGGAAGCTAAAACTTGTGTTTGGTATGGATTTGAAGCTAACTCGTTTGTTTCGCCTGCATTCGAAGTTATATCACGTATAATCGCAAGTATTTGAAGCTCAGTCATCCGTTTCGCATGGATTTGAAGCTAAGCCTTCTACTTCGCATTGATTGGAAGCTAAATCTTGTGTTTGGTATGGATTTGAAGCTAACTCGGTTGTTTCGCCTGCATTCGAAGTTATATCATGTATAATCGCAAGTATTTGAAGCCCAGTCATCCGTTTCGCATGGATTTGAAGCTAAGCCTTCTACTTCGTATTGATTTGAAGCTAAATCATGTGTTTCGCTCGGATTTGAAGCTAACTCATTTGTTTCTCCTGCATTTGAACCAATATCACTTATATTCGCCAGTATTTGTAGATAAATCATTCGTTTCTCATGGATTTGTATCTAAGCCCCCTACTTCGTATTGATTTGAAGCTGAACCATGTATTCGCTTGTTTTTGAGGCCAACTCGTTTGTTTCGCCTGCAGTAGAAGCTAAATCATGTATATCACAAGTATTTGAAGCTAAACCTATTGTTTCGCATTGATTTGAAGCTAAGACTTCTACGTCGCACTGATTTGAAGCTAAATCATGTGTTTGGTTTGGATTTGAAGGTAACACGTTAGTTTCGCACGCAGATGAAGCTAAACCAAGTATATCACAAGTATTTGAAGCTGAACCATTTGATTCTCGTGAAAATTAAGCTAAACCATGTGTTTCGCTTGGATTTGAAGCTAAGCCTTCTACTTCGCATTAATTTGAAGCTAAATCATGTGTTAGGCTTGGATTTGAAACTAAGCCTTCTACTTCGCATTGATTGGAAGCTAAAACTTGTGTTTGGTATGGATTTGAAGCTAACTCGTTTGTTTCGCCTGCATTCGAAGTTATATCACGTATAATCGCAAGTATTTGAAGCTCAGTCATCCGTTTCGCATGGATTTGAAGCTAAGCCTTCTACTTCGCATTGATTTGAAGCTAAATCATATGTTTCGCTTGGATTTGAAGGTAACACGTTTGTTTCACTTGCAGTTGAAGCTCAATCATGTATATCACAAGTATTTGAAGCTGAACAATTTGTTTCGCATGAATACTAAGTTAAACCATGTGTTTCGCATGAGTATTAAGCTAAACCATGTTTTTGTAATGAACTTGAAGCTAAATCATGTGTTTCGCATGAATTTGAAGCCAACTCGTTTGTTTCGCCTGCAGTTGATTCTAAATCATGTATTTTACAAGTATTTGAACCTAAAGCATTTGTTCCTCATGTATTTGAAGCTAAGCCTTCCACTTCGCATTGATGTGAAGCTAAATCATGTGTTTCGCTTGGATTTGAAGCTAACTCGATTGTTTCGAATGCAGTTGATGCTAAATCATGTATATCACAAGTATTTGAAGCTGAACCATTTGATTCTCGTGAAAATTAAGCTAAACCATACGTTTCGCTTGGATTTGAAGCTAAGCCTTCTACTTCGCATTGATTTGAAGCTAAATCATGTGTTTCGCATGAATTTGAATCTAACTCGTTTGTTTTGCTTGCATTCGAAGCTATATCTCTTACATTCGCAAGTATTTGAAGTTCAATCATTCGTTTCGCATGGATTTGAAGCTAAGGCTTCTAGTTCGCATTGATTTGAAGCTAAATCATGTGTTTCGCTTGGATTTGAAGCTAATACGGTTATTTTGAATGCAGTTGAAGCTAAATCATGTATATCACAAGTATTTGAAGCTGAACAATTTGTTTCGCATGAATATTAAGTTAAACCATGTGTTTCGCATGAGTATTAAGCTAAACCATGTGATTCGCATTGATTTGAAGCTAAATCATGTGCTTCGCATGGATTTGAAGCTAACTCGTTTGTTTCGCATACATTTGAAGCTAAATCACGTATATCACAACTATTTGAAGCTAAACTATTTGTTTCGCATGGATTCGATGATCAGCATTCTATTTCGCATAGATTTGAAGCTAAATCATGTATATCACAAGTATTTGTAGCAAAACCATTTGTTTCGCATGGATTTGAAGCTAAGCCTTCTACTTCGCTTTGATTTGAAGCTAAATCATGTGTTCCGCATGGATTTGAAGCTAACTTGTTTGTTTCGCATGCAGTTGAAGCTAAATCATGTATATCACAAGTATTTGTAACAAAACCATTTGTTTCGCATGGATTTGAAGCTAAGCCTTCTACTTCGCATTGATTTGAAGATAAATCATGCGTTTCGCATGGATTTGAAGCTAACTCGTTTGTTTCGCATGCCGTTGATGCTAAATCATGTATATCACAAGTATTTGAAGCTGAACCATTTGATTCTCGTGAAAATTAAGCTAAACCATGTGTTTCGCTTGGATTTGGAGCTATCTCGTTTGTTTCGCATACATTTGAAGCTAAATCATGTATATCACAAGTAAATGAACCAAAACCATTTGATTCGCATGGATTTGAAACAAAGCCTTCTACTTCGCATTGATTTGAAGCTAAATCATGTGTTTCGCTCGGATTTGAAGCTAACTCATTTGTTTCTCCTGCATTTGAACCAATATCACTTATATTCGCCAGTATTTGTAGATAAATCATTCGTTTCTCATGGATTTGTATCTAAGCCCCCTACTTCGTATTGATTTGAAGCTGAACCATGTATTCGCTTGTATTTGAGGCCAACTCGTTTGTTTCGCCTGCAGTAGAAGCTAAATCATGTATATCACAAGTATTTGAAGCTAAACCTATTGTTTCGCATTGATTTGAAGCTAAGACTTCTACGTCGCACTGATTTGAAGCTAAATCATGTGTTTGGTTTGGATTTGAAGGTAACACGTTAGTTTCGCACGCAGATGAAGCTAAACCAAGTATATCACAAGTATTTGAAGCTGAACCATTTGATTCTCGTGAAAATTAAGCTAAACCATGTGTTTCGCTTGGATTTGAAGCTAAGCCTTCTACTTCGCATTAATTTGAAGCTAAATCATGTGTTAGGCTTGGATTTGAAACTAAGCCTTCTACTTCGCATTGATTGGAAGCTAAAACTTGTGTTTGGTATGGATTTGAAGCTAACTCGTTTGTTTCGCCTGCATTCGAAGTTATATCACGTATAATCGCAAGTATTTGAAGCTCAGTCATCCGTTTCGCATGGATTTGAAGCTAAGCCTTCTACTTCGCATTGATTTGAAGCTAAATCATATGTTTCGCTTGGATTTGAAGGTAACACGTTTGTTTCACTTGCAGTTGAAGCTCAATCATGTATATCACAAGTATTTGAAGCTGAACAATTTGTTTCGCATGAATACTAAGTTAAACCATGTGTTTCGCATGAGTATTAAGCTAAACCATGTTTTTGTAATGAACTTGAAGCTAAATCATGTGTTTCGCATGAATTTGAAGCCAACTCGTTTGTTTCGCCTGCAGTTGATTCTAAATCATGTATTTTACAAGTATTTGAACCTAAAGCATTTGTTCCTCATGTATTTGAAGCTAAGCCTTCCACTTCGCATTGATGTGAAGCTAAATCATGTGTTTCGCTTGGATTTGAAGCTAACTCGATTGTTTCGAATGCAGTTGATGCTAAATCATGTATATCACAAGTATTTGAAGCTGAACCATTTGATTCTCGTGAAAATTAAGCTAAACCATACGTTTCGCTTGGATTTGAAGCTAAGCCTTCTACTTCGCATTGATTTGAAGCTAAATCATGTGTTTCGCATGAATTTGAATCTAACTCGTTTGTTTTGCTTGCATTCGAAGCTATATCTCTTACATTCGCAAGTATTTGAAGTTCAATCATTCGTTTCGCATGGATTTGAAGCTAAGGCTTCTAGTTCGCATTGATTTGAAGCTAAATCATGTGTTTCGCTTGGATTTGAAGCTAATACGGTTATTTTGAATGCAGTTGAAGCTAAATCATGTATATCACAAGTATTTGAAGCTGAACAATTTGTTTCGCATGAATATTAAGTTAAACCATGTGTTTCGCATGAGTATTAAGCTAAACCATGTGATTCGCATTGATTTGAAGCTAAATCATGTGCTTCGCATGGATTTGAAGCTAACTCGTTTGTTTCGCATACATTTGAAGCTAAATCACGTATATCACAACTATTTGAAGCTAAACTATTTGTTTCGCATGGATTCGATGATCAGCCTTCTATTTCGCATAGATTTGAAGCTAAATCATGTATATCACAAGTATTTGTAGCAAAACCATTTGTTTCGCATGGATTTGAAGCTAAGCCTTCTACTTCGCATTGATTTGAAGATAAATCATGCGTTTCGCATGGATTTGAAGCTAACTCGTTTGTTTCGCATGCCGTTGATGCTAAATCATGTATATCACAAGTATTTGAAGCTGAACCATTTGATTCTCGTGAAAATTAAGCTAAACCATGTGTTTCGCTTGGATTTGGAGCTATCTCGTTTGTTTCGCATACATTTGAAGCTAAATCATGTATATCACAAGTAAATGAACCAAAACCATTTGATTCGCATGGATTTGAAACAAAGCCTTCTACTTCGCATTGATTTGAAGCTAAATCATGTGTTTCGCTCGGATTTGAAGCTAACTCATTTGTTTCTCCTGCATTTGAACCAATATCACTTATATTCGCCAGTATTTGTAGATAAATCATTCGTTTCTCATGGATTTGTATCTAAGCCCCCTACTTCGTATTGATTTGAAGCTGAACCATGTATTCGCTTGTATTTGAGGCCAACTCGTTTGTTTCGCCTGCAGTAGAAGCTAAATCATGTATATCACAAGTATTTGAAGCTAAACCTATTGTTTCGCATTGATTTGAAGCTAAGACTTCTACGTCGCACTGATTTGAAGCTAAATCATGTGTTTGGTTTGGATTTGAAGGTAACACGTTAGTTTCGCACGCAGATGAAGCTAAACCAAGTATATCACAAGTATTTGAAGCTGAACCATTTGATTCTCGTGAAAATTAAGCTAAACCATGTGTTTCGCTTGGATTTGAAGCTAAGCCTTCTACTTCGCATTAATTTGAAGCTAAATCATGTGTTAGGCTTGGATTTGAAACTAAGCCTTCTACTTCGCATTGATTGGAAGCTAAAACTTGTGTTTGGTATGGATTTGAAGCTAACTCGTTTGTTTCGCCTGCATTCGAAGTTATATCACGTATAATCGCAAGTATTTGAAGCTCAGTCATCCGTTTCGCATGGATTTGAAGCTAAGCCTTCTACTTCGCATTGATTTGAAGCTAAATCATATGTTTCGCTTGGATTTGATGGTAACACGTTTGTTTCACTTGCAGTTGAAGCTCAATCATGTATATCACAAGTATTTGAAGCTGAACAATTTGTTTCGCATGAATACTAAGTTAAACCATGTGTTTCGCATGAGTATTAAGCTAAACCATGTTTTTGTAATGAACTTGAAGCTAAATCATGTGTTTCGCATGAATTTGAAGCCAACTCGTTTGTTTCGCCTGCAGTTGATTCTAAATCATGTATTTTACAAGTATTTGAACCTAAAGCATTTGTTCCTCATGTATTAGAAGCTAAGCCTTCCACTTCGCATTGATGTGAAGCTAAATCATGTGTTTCGCTTGGATTTGAAGCTAACTCGATTGTTTCGAATGCAGTTGATGCTAAATCATGTATATCACAAGTATTTGAAGCTGAACCATTTGATTCTCGTGAAAATTAAGCTAAACCATACGTTTCGCTTGGATTTGAAGCTAAGCCTTCTACTTCGCATTGATTTGAAGCTAAATCATGTGTTTCGCATGAATTTGAATCTAACTCGTTTGTTTTGCTTGCATTCGAAGCTATATCTCTTACATTCGCAAGTATTTGAAGTTCAATCATTCGTTTCGCATGGATTTGAAGCTAAGGCTTCTAGTTCGCATTGATTTGAAGCTAAATCATGTGTTTCGCTTGGATTTGAAGCTAATACGGTTATTTTGAATGCAGTTGAAGCTAAATCATGTATATCACAAGTATTTGAAGCTGAACAATTTGTTTCGCATGAATATTAAGTTAAACCATGTGTTTCGCATGAGTATTAAGCTAAACCATGTGATTCGCATTGATTTGAAGCTAAATCATGTGCTTCGCATGGATTTGAAGCTAACTCGTTTGTTTCGCATACATTTGAAGCTAAATCACGTATATCACAACTATTTGAAGCTAAACTATTTGTTTCGCATGGATTCGATGATCAGCCTTCTATTTCGCATAGATTTGAAGCTAAATCATGTATATCACAAGTATTTGTAGCAAAACCATTTGTTTCGCATGGATTTGAAGCTAAGGCTTCTAGTTCGCATTGATTTGAAGCTAAATCATGTGTTTCGCTTGGATTTGAAGCTAATTCGGTAATTTTTGATGCAGTTGAAACTAAATCATTTATATCACAGGTATTTGAAGCTGAACAATTTGTTTCGCATGAATATTAAGTTAAACCATGTGTTTCGCATGAGTATTAAGCTAAACCATGTAATTCGCATTGATTTGAAGCTAAATCATGTGCTTCGCATGGATTTGAAGCTAACTCGTTTGTTTCGCATACATTTGAAGCTAAATCACGTATATCACAACTATTTGAAGCTAAACTATTTGTTTCGCATGGATTCGATGATCAGCCTTCTATTTCGCATAGATTTGAAGCTAAATCATGTATATCACAAGTATTTGTAGCAAAACCATTTGTTTCGCATGGATTTGAAGCTAAGCCTTCTACTTCGCTTTGATTTGAAGCTAAATCATGTGTTCCGCATGGATTTGAAGCTAACTTGTTTGTTTCGCATGCAGTTGAAGCTAAATCATGTATATCACAAGTATTTGTATCAAAACCATTTGTTTCGCATGGATTTGATGCTAAGCCTTCTACTTCGCATTGATTTGAAGATAAATCATGCGTTTCGCATGGATTTGAAGCTAACTCGTTTGTTTCGCATGCAGTTGATGCTAAATCATGTATATCACAAGTATTTGAAGCTGAACCATTTGATTCTCGTGAAAATTAAGCTAAACCATGTGTTTCGCTTGGATTTGAAGCTAAGCCTTCTACTTCGCATTGATTTGAAGCTAAATCATGTGTTAGGCTTGGATTTGAAACTAAGCCTTCTACTTCGCATTGATTGGAAGCTAAAACTTGTGTTTGGTATGGATTTGAAGCTAACTCGTTTGTTTCGCCTGCATTCGAAGTTATATCACGTATAATCGCAAGTATTTGAAGCTCAGTCATCCGTTTCGCATGGATTTGAAGCTAAGCCTTCTACTTCGCATTGATTGGAAGCTAAATCTTGTGTTTGGTATGGATTTGAAGCTAACTCGGTTGTTTCGCCTGCATTCGAAGTTATATCACGTATAATCGCAAGTATTTGAAGCCCAGTCATCCGTTTCGCATGGATTTGAAGCTAAGCCTTCTACTTCGTATTGATTTGAAGCTAAATCATGTGTTTCGCTCGGATTTGAAGCTAACTCATTTGTTTCTCCTGCATTTGAACCAATATCACTTAAATTCGCCAGTATTTGTAGATAAATCATTCGTTTCTCATGGATTTGTATCTAAGCCCCCTACTTCGTATTGATTTGAAGCTGAACCATGTATTCGCTTGTATTTGAGGCCAACTCGTTTGTTTCGCCTGCAGTAGAAGCTAAATCATGTATATCACAAGTATTTGAAGCTAAACCTATTGTTTCGCATTGATTTGAAGCTAAGACTTCTACGTCGCACTGATTTGAAGCTAAATCATGTGTTTGGTTTGGATTTGAAGGTAACACGTTAGTTTCGCACGCAGATGAAGCTAAACCAAGTATATCACAAGTATTTGAAGCTGAACCATTTGATTCTCGTGAAAATTAAGCTAAACCATGTGTTTCGCTTGGATTTGAAGCTAAGCCTTCTACTTCGCATTAATTTGAAGCTAAATCATGTGTTAGGCTTGGATTTGAAACTAAGCCTTCTACTTCGCATTGATAGGAAGCTAAAACTTGTGTTTGGTATGGATTTGAAGCTAACTCGTTTGTTTCGCCTGCATTCGAAGTTATATCACGTATAATCGCAAGTATTTGAAGCTCAGTCATCCGTTTCGCATGGATTTGAAGCTAAGCCTTCTACTTCGCATTGATTTGAAGCTAAATCATATGTTTCGCTTGGATTTGAAGGTAACACGTTTGTTTCACTTGCAGTTGAAGCTCAATCATGTATATCACAAGTATTTGAAGCTGAACAATTTGTTTCGCATGAATACTAAGTTAAACCACGTGTTTCGCATGAGTATTAAGCTAAACCATGTTTTTGTAATGAACTTGAAGCTAAATCATGTGTTTCGCATGAATTTGAAGCCAACTCGTTTGTTTCGCCTGCAGTTGATTCTAAATCATGTATTTTACAAGTATTTGAACCTAAAGCATTTGTTCCTCATGTATTTGAAGCTAAGCCTTCCACTTCGCATTGATGTGAAGCTAAATCATGTGTTTCGCTTGGATTTGAAGCTAACTCGATTGTTTCGAATGCAGTTGATGCTAAATCATGTATATCACAAGTATTTGAAGCTGAACCATTTGATTCTCGTGAAAATTAAGCTAAACCATATGTTTCGCTTGGATTTGAAGCTAAGCCTTCTACTTCGCATTGATTTGAAGCTAAATCATGTGTTTCGCATGAATTTGAATCTAACTCGTTTGTTTTGCTTGCATTCGAAGCTATATCTCTTACATTCGCAAGTATTTGAAGTTCAATCATTCGTTTCGCATGGATTTGAAGCTAAGGCTTCTAGTTCGCATTGATTTGAAGCTAAATCATGTGTTTCGCTTGGATTTGAAGCTAATACGGTTATTTTGAATGCAGTTGAAGCTAAATCATGTATATCACAAGTATTTGAAGCTGAACAATTTGTTTCGCATGAATATTAAGTTAAACCATGTGTTTCGCATGAGTATTAAGCTAAACCATGTGATTCGCATTGATTTGAAGCTAAATCATGTGCTTCGCATGGATTTGAAGCTAACTCGTTTGTTTCGCATACATTTGAAGCTAAATCACGTATATCACAACTATTTGAAGCTAAACTATTTGTTTCGCATGGATTCGATGATCAGCCTTCTATTTCGCATAGATTTGAAGCTAAGTCATGTATATCACAAGTATTTGTAGCAAAACCATTTGTTTCGCATGGATTTGAAGCTAAGCCTTCTACTTCGCTTTGATTTGAAGCTAAATCATGTGTTCCGCATGGATTTGAAGCTAACTTGTTTGTTTCGCATGCAGTTGAAGCTAAATCATGTATATCACAAGTATTTGTATCAAAACCATTTGTTTCGCATGGATTTGATGCTAAGCCTTCTACTTCGCATTGATTTGAAGATAAATCATGCGTTTCGCATGGATTTGAAGCTAACTCGTTTGTTTCGCATGCAGTTGATGCTAAATCATGTATATCACAAGTATTTGAAGCTGAACCATTTGATTCTCGTGAAAATTAAGCTAAACCACGTGTTTCGCTTGGATTTGAAGCTAAGCCTTCTACATCGCATTGATTTGAAGCTAAATCATGTGTTTCGCTTGGATTTGAAACTAAGCCTTCTACTTCGCATTGATTGGAAGCTAAATCTTGTGTTTGGTATGGATTTGAAGCTAACTCGGTTGTTTCGCCTGCATTCGAAGTTATATCACGTATAATCGCAAGTATTTGAAGCCCAGTCACCCGTTTCGCATGGATTTGAAGCTATGCCTTCTACTTCGTATTGATTTGAAGCTAAATCATGTGTTTCGCTCGGATTTGAAGCTAACTCATTTGTTTCTCCTGCATTTGAACCAATATCACTTATATTCGCCAGTATTTGTAGATAAATCATTCGTTTCTCATGGATTTGTATCTAAGCCACCTACTTCGTATTGATTTGAAGCTGAACCATGTATTCGCTTGTATTTGAGGCCAACTCGTTTGTTTCGCCTGCAGTAGAAGCTAAATCATGTATATCACAAGTATTTGAAGCTAAACCTATTGCTTCGCATTGATTTGAAGCTAAGACTTCTACGTCGCACTGATTTGAAGCTAAATCATGTGTTTGGTTTGGATTTGAAGGTAACACGTTAGTTTCGCACGCAGATGAAGCTAAACCAAGTATATCACAAGTATTTGAAGCTGAACCATTTGATTCTCGTGAAAATTAAGCTAAACCATGTGTTTCGCTTGGATTTGAAGCTAAGCCTTCTACTTCGCATTGATTTGAAGCTAAATCATGTCTTTCGCTTGGATTTGAAACTAAGCCTTCTACTTCACATTGATTTGAAGCTAAATCATGTCTTTCGCTTGGATTTGAAGCTAAGCCTTCTACTTCGCATTGAATTGAAGCTAAATCATGTGTTTCGCATGAATTTGAATCTAACTCGTTTGTTTTGCTTGAATTCGGAGCTATATCTCTTACATTCGCAAGTATTTGAAGTTCAATCATTCGTTTCGCATGGATTTGAAGCTAAGGCTTCTAGTTCGCATTGATTTGAAGCTAAATCATTTTGTTTCGCTTGGATTTGAAGCTAATTCGGTTATTTCGGATGCAGTTGAAGCTAAATCATGTATATCACAAGTATTTGAAGCTGAACAATTTGTTTCGCATGAATATTAAGTTAAACCATGTGTTTCGCATGAGTATTAAGCTAAACCATGTGATTCGCATTGATTTGAAGCTAAATCATGTGCTTGGCATGGATTTGAAGCTAACTCGTTTGTTTCGCATACATTTGAAGCTAAATCACGTATATCAAACTATTTGAAGCTAAACTATTTGTTTCGCATGGATTCGATGATCAGCCTTCTATTTCGCATAGATTTGAAGCTAAATCATGTATATCACAAGTATTTGTAGCAAAACCATTTGTTTCGCATGGATTTGAAGCTAAGCCTTCTACTTCGCTTTGATTTGAAGCTAAATCATGTGTTTCGCATGGATTTGAAGCTAACTTGTTTGTTTCGCATGCAGTTGAATCTATATCACTTAATAAATAAACCACTTCGCATGGATTTGAAGATAAACCTTCTACTTCGCATTGGTATGATGCTAAATCATGTATATCTTAAGTATTTGAAGCTAGACCATTTGATTTGCTTGGATTTGAAGCTAAACCTTCAACATCGCATTGATTTGAATCGAAATCATGTGCATCGAATGGATTTAAATCTAACTCGTTTGTTTCGCCTGCATTTGAATCTATATCACTTACATTGCAATTATCTGAAGGTAAATCATTTGTTTCTCATGTACTAGAAGCTAAGCCTTCTGCTTCGCATTTATTTGAAGCTATATCATGTATATCACAAGTATTTGAAGCTAAACCCTTTCTTTCGCATGGATTTGAAGGTAAGCCTTCTACTTCGCATTGATTTGAAGCTAAATCAAGTGTTCCGCTTGGATTTAAAGCTAACTCGTTTGTTTCGCATGCAGTTGAAGCTAAATCATGTATAAACAAGTATTTGAAGCTAAACCATTCGTTTCGCATGGGTTTGAAGCTTATCTTTCTACATCGCATGAATTTGAACTAAATCAGGTGTTTCGCTTGGATTTGAAGCGAACTCATTTGTTTCGCATGCAGTTGAAGCTAAATCATGTATATCACAAGTATTCGAAGCTAATCCATTTGATTCGCATGGATTTGAAGCTAAGCCCTCTACTTCGCATTGATTTGAAGCTAAAGCATGTGTTTCGCTTGTATTTGAAGCTCACTCGTTTGTTTCGTATGCAGTTGAAGCTAAATCATGTATATCACAAGTACTTGAAGCTGAACCATTTGATTCTCGTGAAAATTAAGCTAAACCATGTGTTTCGCTTGGATTTGAAGCTAAGCCTTCTATTTCGCTTTGATTTGAAGCTAAATCATGTGTTAGGCTTGGATTTGAAACTAAGCCTTCTACTTCGCATTGATTGGAAGCTAAAACTTGTGTTTGGTATGGATTTGAAGCTAACTCTTTTGTTTCGCCTGCATTCGAAGTTATATCACGTATAATCGCAAGTATTTGAAGCCCAGTAATCCGTTTCGCATGGATTTGAAGCTAAGCCTTCTACTTCGCATTGATTTGAAGCTAAATCATGTCTTTCGCTTGGATTTGAAACTAAGCCTTCTACTTCGCATTGATTTGAAGCTAAATCATGTTTTTCGCTTGGATTTGAAACTAAGCCTTCTACTTCGCATTGAATTGAAGCTAAATCATTTGTTTCGCATGAATTTGAATCTAACTCGTTTGTTTTGCTTGAATTCGAAGCTATATCTCTTACATTCGCAAGTATTTGAAGTTGAATCATCCGATTCGCATGGATTTTAAGCTAAGCCTTCTACTTCGCATTGATTTGAAGCTAAATCATGTGTTTCGCTTGGATTTGAAGCTAACTCGTTTGTTTCGCATACATTTGAATCTAAATCACGTATATCACAATTATTTGAAGCTAAATTATTTGTTTCGCATGGATTCGATGATCAGCCTTCTATTTCACATAGATTTGAAGCTAAATCATGTATATCACAAGTATTTGTAGCAAAACCATTTGTTTCGCATGGATTTGAAGCTAAGCCTTCTACTTCGCTTTGATTTGAAGCTAAATCATGTGTTTCGCATGCATTTGAAGCTAACTTGTTTGTTTCGCATGCAGTTGAAGCTAAATCATGTATATCACAAGTATTTGTATCAAAACCATTTGTTTCGCATGGATTTGAAGCTAAGCCTTCTACTTCGCATTGATTTGAAGCTAAATCATGTGCTTCGCATGGATTTGAAGCTAACTCGTTTGTTTCGCATGCAGTTGAAGCTAAATCATGTATATCACAAGTATTTGAAGCTGAACCATTTGATTCTCGTGAAAATTAAGCTAAACCATGTGTTTCGCTTGGATTTGAAGCTAAGCCTTCTACTTCGCATTGATTTGAAGCTAAATCATGTGTTAGGCTTGGATTTGAAACTAAGCCTTCTACTTCGCATTGATTGGAAGCTAAATCTTGTGTTTGGTATGGATTTGAAGCTAACTCGTTTGTTTCGCCTGCATTCGAAGTTATATCACGTATAATCGCAAGTATTTGAAGCCCAGTCATCCGTTTCGCATGGATTTGAAGCTAAACCTTCTACTTCGCATTGATTTGAAGCTAAATCATGTCTTTCGCTTGGATTTGAAACTAAGCCTTCTACTTCGCATTGATTTGAAGCTAAATTATGTCTTTCGCTTGGATTTGAAGCTAAGCCTTCTACTTCGCATTGAAGTGAAGCTAAATCATGTGTTTCGCATGAATTTGAATCTAACTCGTTTGTTTTGCTTGAATTCGAAGCTATATCTCTTACATTCGCAAGTATTTGAAGTTCAATCATTCGTTTCGCATGGATTTGAAGCTAAGGCTTCTAGTTCGCATTGATTTGAAGCTAAATCATTTTGTTTCGCTTGGATTTGAAGCTAATTCGGTTATTTCGGATGCAGTTGAAGCTAAATCATGTATATCACAAGTATTTGAAGCTGAACAATTTGTTTCGCATGAATATTAAGTTAAACCATGTGTTTCGCATGAGTATTAAGCTAAACCATGTGATTCGCATTGATTTGAAGCTAAATCATGTGCTTCGCATGGATTTGAAGCTAACTCGTTTGTTTCGCATACATTTGAAGCTAAATCACGTATATCAAACTATTTGAAGCTAAACTATTTGTTTCGCATGGATTCGATGATCAGCCTTCTATTTCGCATAGATTTGAAGCTAAATCATGTATATCACAAGTATTTGTAGCAAAACCATTTGTTTCGCATTGATTTGAAGCTAAGCCTTCTACTTCGCTTTGATTTGAAGCTAAATCATGTGTTTCGCATGGATTTGAAGCTAACTTGTTTGTTTCGCATGCAGTTGAAGCTAAATCATGTATATCACAAGTATTTGTATCAAAACCATTTGTTTCGCATGGATTTGAAGCTAAGCCTTCTACTTCGCATTGATTTGAAGCTAAATCATGTGCTTCGCATGAATTTGAAGGTAACTCGTTTGTTTCGCATGCAGTTGATGCTAAATCATGTATATCACAAGTATTTGAAGCTGAACCATTTGATTCTCGTGAAAATTAAGCTAAACCATGTGTTTCGCTTGGATTTGAAGCTAAGCCTTCTACTTCGCATTGATTTGAAGCTAAATCATGTGTTTTGCATGGATTTATAGCTAACACGTTTGTTTCGCATGCAGTTGAAGCTAAATCATGTATATCACAAGTAATTGAAGCTAAACCATTAGTTTCTAATGGATTCGAAGATCAGCCTTCCACTTCGCATTGATTTGAAGCTAAATCAAGTGTTGCTCTTGGATTTGAAGCTAACTCGTTTGTTTCCCATACAGTTGAAGCTAAATCATGTATATCACAAGTAATAGAAGCTAAACCATTTGTTTCGCATTGATTTGGAGCTAAGCCTTCTACTTCGCATTGATTTGAAGCTAAGACTTCTACGTCGCACTGATTTGAAGCTAAATCATGTGTTTGGTTTGGATTTGAAGGTAACACGTTAGTTTCGCACGCAGATGAAGCTAAACCAAGTATATCACAAGTATTTGAAGCTGAACCATTTGATTCTCGTGAAAATTAAGCTAAACCATGTGTTTCGCTTGGATTTGAAGCTAAGCCTTCTACTTCGCATTAATTTGAAGCTAAATCATGTGTTAGGCTTGGATTTGAAACTAAGCCTTCTACTTCGCATTGATTGGAAGCTAAAACTTGTGTTTGGTATGGATTTGAAGCTAACTCGTTTGTTTCGCCTGCATTCGAAGTTATATCACGTATAATCGCAAGTATTTGAAGCTCAGTCATCCGTTTCGCATGGATTTGAAGCTAAGCCTTCTACTTCGCATTGATTTGAAGCTAAATCATATGTTTCGCTTGGATTTGAAGGTAACACGTTTGTTTCACTTGCAGTTGAAGCTCAATCATGTATATCACAAGTATTTGAAGCTGAACAATTTGTTTCGCATGAATACTAAGTTAAACCATGTGTTTCGCATGAGTATTAAGCTAAACCATGTTTTTGTAATGAACTTGAAGCTAAATCATGTGTTTCGCATGAATTTGAAGCCAACTCGTTTGTTTCGCCTGCAGTTGATTCTAAATCATGTATTTTACAAGTATTTGAACCTAAAGCATTTGTTCCTCATGTATTTGAAGCTAAGCCTTCCACTTCGCATTGATGTGAAGCTAAATCATGTGTTTCGCTTGGATTTGAAGCTAACTCGATTGTTTCGAATGCAGTTGATGCTAAATCATGTATATCACAAGTATTTGAAGCTGAACCATTTGATTCTCGTGAAAATTAAGCTAAACCATATGTTTCGCTTGGATTTGAAGCTAAGCCTTCTACTTCGCATTGATTTGAAGCTAAATCATGTGTTTCGCATGAATTTGAATCTAACTCGTTTGTTTTGCTTGCATTCGAAGCTATATCTCTTACATTCGCAAGTATTTGAAGTTCAATCATTCGTTTCGCATGGATTTGAAGCTAAGGCTTCTAGTTCGCATTGATTTGAAACTAAATCATGTGTTTCGCTTGGATTTGAAGCTAATACGGTTATTTTGAATGCAGTTGAAGCTAAATCATGTATATCACAAGTATTTGAAGCTGAACAATTTGTTTCGCATGAATATTAAGTTAAACCATGTGTTTCGCATGAGTATTAAGCTAAACCATGCGATTCGCATTGATTTGAAGCTAAATCATGTGCTTCGCATGGATTTGAAGCTAACTCGTTTGTTTCGCATACATTTGAAGCTAAATCACGTATATCACAACTATTTGAAGCTAAACTATTTGTTTCGCATGGATTCGATGATCAGCCTTCTATTTCGCATAGATTTGAAGCTAAATCATGTATATCACAAGTATTTGTAGCAAAACCATTTGTTTCGCATGGATTTGAAGCTAAGCCTTCTACTTCGCTTTGATTTGAAGCTAAATCATGTGTTCCGCATGGATTTGAAGCTAACTTGTTTGTTTCGCATGCAGTTGAAGCTAAATCATGTATATCACAAGTATTTGTAACAAAACCATTTGTTTCGCATGGATTTGAAGCTAAGCCTTCTACTTCGCATTGATTTGAAGATAAATCATGCGTTTCGCATGGATTTGAAGCTAACTCGTTTGTTTCGCATGCCGTTGATGCTACATCATGTATATCACAAGTATTTGAAGCTGAACCATTTGATTCTCGTGAAAATTAAGCTAAACCATGTGTTTCGCTTGGATTTGGAGCTATCTCGTTTGTTTCGCATACATTTGAAGCTAAATCATGTATATCACAAGTAATTGAACCAAAACCATTTGATTCGCATGGATTTGAAACAAAGCCTTCTACTTCGCATTGATTTGAAGCTAAATCATGTTTTTCGCTTGGATTTGAAACTAAGCCTTCTACTTCGCATTGAATTGAAGCTAAATCATTTGTTTCGCATGAATTTGAATCTAACTCGTTTGTTTTGCTTGCATTCGAAGCTATATCTCTTACATTCGCAAGTATTTGAAGTTCAATCATTCGTTTCGCATGGATTTGAAGCTAAGGCTTCTAGTTCGCATTGATTTGAAGCTAAATCATGTGTTTCGCTTGGATTTGAAGCTAATTCGGTAATTTTTGATGCAGTTGAAGCTAAATCATTTATATCACAGGTATTTGAAGCTGAACAATTTGTTTCGCATGAATATTAAGTTAAACCATGTGTTTCGCATGAGTATTAAGCTAAACCATGTGATTCGCATTGATTTGAAGCTAAATCATGTGCTTCGCATGGATTTGAAGCTAACTCGTTTGTTTCGCATACATTTGAAGCTAAATCACGTATATCACAACTATTTGAAGCTAAACTATTTGTTTCGCATGGATTCGATGATCAGCCTTCTATTTCGCATAGATTTGAAGCTAAATCATGTATATCACAAGTATTTGTAGCAAAACCATTTGTTTCGCATGGATTTGAAGCTAAGCCTTCTACTTCGCTTTGATTTGAAGCTAAATCATGTGTTCCGCATGGATTTGAAGCTAACTTGTTTGTTTCGCATGCAGTTGAAGCTAAATCATGTATATCACAAGTATTTGTATCAAAACCATTTGTTTCGCATGGATTTGATGCTAAGCCTTCTACTTCGCATTGATTTGAAGATAAATCATGCGTTTCGCATGGATTTGAAGCTAACTCGTTTGTTTCGCATGCAGTTGATGCTAAATCATGTATATCACAAGTATTTGAAGCTGAACCATTTGATTCTCGTGAAAATTAAGCTAAACCATGTGTTTCGCTTGGATTTGAAGCTAAGCCTTCTACTTCGCATTGATTTGAAGCTAAATCATGTGTTAGGCTTGGATTTGAAACTAAGCCTTCTACTTCGCATTGATTGGAAGCTAAAACTTGTGTTTGGTATGGATTTGAAGCTAACTCGTTTGTTTCGCCTGCATTCGAAGTTATATCACGTATAATCGCAAGTATTTGAAGCTCAGTCATCCGTTTCGCATGGATTTGAAGCTAAGCCTTCTACTTCGCATTGATTGGAAGCTAAATCTTGTGTTTGGTATGGATTTGAAGCTAACTCGTTTGTTTCGCCTGCATTCGAAGTTATATCACGTATAATCGCAAGTATTTGAAGCCCAGTCATCCGTTTCGCATGGATTTGAAGCTAAACCTTCTACTTCGCATTGATTTGAAGCTAAATCATGTCTTTCGCTTGGATTTGAAACTAAGCCTTCTACTTCGCATTGATTTGAAGCTAAATTATGTCTTTCGCTTGGATTTGAAGCTAAGCCTTCTACTTCGCATTGAAGTGAAGCTAAATCATGTGTTTCGCATGAATTTGAATCTAACTCGTTTGTTTTGCTTGAATTCGAAGCTATATCTCTTACATTCGCAAGTATTTGAAGTTCAATCATTCGTTTCGCATGGATTTGAAGCTAAGGCTTCTAGTTCGCATTGATTTGAAGCTAAATCATTTTGTTTCGCTTGGATTTGAAGCTAATTCGGTTATTTCGGATGCAGTTGAAGCTAAATCATGTATATCACAAGTATTTGAAGCTGAACAATTTGTTTCGCATGAATATTAAGTTAAACCATGTGTTTCGCATGAGTATTAAGCTAAACCATGTGATTCGCATTGATTTGAAGCTAAATCATGTGCTTCGCATGGATTTGAAGCTAACTCGTTTGTTTCGCATACATTTGAAGCTAAATCACGTATATCAAACTATTTGAAGCTAAACTATTTGTTTCGCATGGATTCGATGATCAGCCTTCTATTTCGCATAGATTTGAAGCTAAATCATGTATATCACAAGTATTTGTAGCAAAACCATTTGTTTCGCATTGATTTGAAGCTAAGCCTTCTACTTCGCTTTGATTTGAAGCTAAATCATGTGTTTCGCATGGATTTGAAGCTAACTTGTTTGTTTCGCATGCAGTTGAAGCTAAATCATGTATATCACAAGTATTTGTATCAAAACCATTTGTTTCGCATGGATTTGAAGCTAAGCCTTCTACTTCGCATTGATTTGAAGCTAAATCATGTGCTTCGCATGAATTTGAAGGTAACTCGTTTGTTTCGCATGCAGTTGATGCTAAATCATGTATATCACAAGTATTTGAAGCTGAACCATTTGATTCTCGTGAAAATTAAGCTAAACCATGTGTTTCGCTTGGATTTGAAGCTAAGCCTTCTACTTCGCATTGATTTGAAGCTAAATCATGTGTTTTGCATGGATTTATAGCTAACACGTTTGTTTCGCATGCAGTTGAAGCTAAATCATGTATATCACAAGTAATTGAAGCTAAACCATTAGTTTCTAATGGATTCGAAGATCAGCCTTCCACTTCGCATTGATTTGAAGCTAAATCAAGTGTTGCTCTTGGATTTGAAGCTAACTCGTTTGTTTCCCATACAGTTGAAGCTAAATCATGTATATCACAAGTAATAGAAGCTAAACCATTTGTTTCGCATTGATTTGGAGCTAAGCCTTCTACTTCGCATTGATTTGAAGCTAAGACTTCTACGTCGCACTGATTTGAAGCTAAATCATGTGTTTGGTTTGGATTTGAAGGTAACACGTTAGTTTCGCACGCAGATGAAGCTAAACCAAGTATATCACAAGTATTTGAAGCTGAACCATTTGATTCTCGTGAAAATTAAGCTAAACCATGTGTTTCGCTTGGATTTGAAGCTAAGCCTTCTACTTCGCATTAATTTGAAGCTAAATCATGTGTTAGGCTTGGATTTGAAACTAAGCCTTCTACTTCGCATTGATTGGAAGCTAAAACTTGTGTTTGGTATGGATTTGAAGCTAACTCGTTTGTTTCGCCTGCATTCGAAGTTATATCACGTATAATCGCAAGTATTTGAAGCTCAGTCATCCGTTTCGCATGGATTTGAAGCTAAGCCTTCTACTTCGCATTGATTTGAAGCTAAATCATATGTTTCGCTTGGATTTGAAGGTAACACGTTTGTTTCACTTGCAGTTGAAGCTCAATCATGTATATCACAAGTATTTGAAGCTGAACAATTTGTTTCGCATGAATACTAAGTTAAACCATGTGTTTCGCATGAGTATTAAGCTAAACCATGTTTTTGTAATGAACTTGAAGCTAAATCATGTGTTTCGCATGAATTTGAAGCCAACTCGTTTGTTTCGCCTGCAGTTGATTCTAAATCATGTATTTTACAAGTATTTGAACCTAAAGCATTTGTTCCTCATGTATTTGAAGCTAAGCCTTCCACTTCGCATTGATGTGAAGCTAAATCATGTGTTTCGCTTGGATTTGAAGCTAACTCGATTGTTTCGAATGCAGTTGATGCTAAATCATGTATATCACAAGTATTTGAAGCTGAACCATTTGATTCTCGTGAAAATTAAGCTAAACCATATGTTTCGCTTGGATTTGAAGCTAAGCCTTCTACTTCGCATTGATTTGAAGCTAAATCATGTGTTTCGCATGAATTTGAATCTAACTCGTTTGTTTTGCTTGCATTCGAAGCTATATCTCTTACATTCGCAAGTATTTGAAGTTCAATCATTCGTTTCGCATGGATTTGAAGCTAAGGCTTCTAGTTCGCATTGATTTGAAACTAAATCATGTGTTTCGCTTGGATTTGAAGCTAATACGGTTATTTTGAATGCAGTTGAAGCTAAATCATGTATATCACAAGTATTTGAAGCTGAACAATTTGTTTCGCATGATATTAAGTTAAACCATGTGTTTCGCATGAGTATTAAGCTAAACCATGCGATTCGCATTGATTTGAAGCTAAATCATGTGCTTCGCATGGATTTGAAGCTAACTCGTTTGTTTCGCATACATTTGAAGCTAAATCACGTATATCACAACTATTTGAAGCTAAACTATTTGTTTCGCATGGATTCGATGATCAGCCTTCTATTTCGCATAGATTTGAAGCTAAATCATGTATATCACAAGTATTTGTAGCAAAACCATTTGTTCCGCATGGATTTGAAGCTAACTTGTTTGTTTCGCATGCAGTTGAAGCTAAATCATGTATATCACAAGTATTTGTAACAAAACCATTTGTTTCGCATGGATTTGAAGCTAAGCCTTCTACTTCGCATTGATTTGAAGATAAATCATGCGTTTCGCATGGATTTGAAGCTAACTCGTTTGTTTCGCATGCCGTTGATGCTACATCATGTATATCACAAGTATTTGAAGCTGAACCATTTGATTCTCGTGAAAATTAAGCTAAACCATGTGTTTCGCTTGGATTTGGAGCTATCTCGTTTGTTTCGCATACATTTGAAGCTAAATCATGTATATCACAAGTAATTGAACCAAAACCATTTGATTCGCATGGATTTGAAACAAAGCCTTCTACTTCGCATTGATTTGAAGCTAAATCATGTTTTTCGCTTGGATTTGAAACTAAGCCTTCTACTTCGCATTGAATTGAAGCTAAATCATTTGTTTCGCATGAATTTGAATCTAACTCGTTTGTTTTGCTTGCATTCGAAGCTATATCTCTTACATTCGCAAGTATTTGAAGTTCAATCATTCGTTTCGCATGGATTTGAAGCTAAGGCTTCTAGTTCGCATTGATTTGAAGCTAAATCATGTGTTTCGCTTGGATTTGAAGCTAATTCGGTAATTTTTGATGCAGTTGAAGCTAAATCATTTATATCACAGGTATTTGAAGCTGAACAATTTGTTTCGCATGAATATTAAGTTAAACCATGTGTTTCGCATGAGTATTAAGCTAAACCATGTGATTCGCATTGATTTGAAGCTAAATCATGTGCTTCGCATGGATTTGAAGCTAACTCGTTTGTTTCGCATACATTTGAAGCTAAATCACGTATATCACAACTATTTGAAGCTAAACTATTTGTTTCGCATGGATTCGATGATCAGCCTTCTATTTCGCATAGATTTGAAGCTAAATCATGTATATCACAAGTATTTGTAGCAAAACCATTTGTTTCGCATGGATTTGAAGCTAAGCCTTCTACTTCGCTTTGATTTGAAGCTAAATCATGTGTTCCGCATGGATTTGAAGCTAACTTGTTTGTTTCGCATGCAGTTGAAGCTAAATCATGTATATCACAAGTATTTGTATCAAAACCATTTGTTTCGCATGGATTTGATGCTAAGCCTTCTACTTCGCATTGATTTGAAGATAAATCATGCGTTTCGCATGGATTTGAAGCTAACTCGTTTGTTTCGCATGCAGTTGATGCTAAATCATGTATATCACAAGTATTTGAAGCTGAACCATTTGATTCTCGTGAAAATTAAGCTAAACCATGTGTTTCGCTTGGATTTGAAGCTAAGCCTTCTACTTCGCATTGATTTGAAGCTAAATCATGTGTTAGGCTTGGATTTGAAACTAAGCCTTCTACTTCGCATTGATTGGAAGCTAAAACTTGTGTTTGGTATGGATTTGAAGCTAACTCGTTTGTTTCGCCTGCATTCGAAGTTATATCACGTATAATCGCAAGTATTTGAAGCTCAGTCATCCGTTTCGCATGGATTTGAAGCTAAGCCTTCTACTTCGCATTGATTGGAAGCTAAATCTTGTGTTTGGTATGGATTTGAAGCTAACTCGGTTGTTTCGCCTGCATTCGAAGTTATATCATGTATAATCGCAAGTATTTGAAGCCCAGTCATCCGTTTCGCATGGATTTGAAGCTAAGCCTTCTACTTCGTATTGATTTGAAGCTAAATCATGTGTTTCGCTCGGATTTGAAGCTAACTCATTTGTTTCTCCTGCATTTGAACCAATATCACTTATATTCGCCAGTATTTGTAGATAAATCATTCGTTTCTCATGGATTTGTATCTAAGCCCCCTACTTCGTATTGATTTGAAGCTGAACCATGTATTCGCTTGTTTTTGAGGCCAACTCGTTTGTTTCGCCTGCAGTAGAAGCTAAATCATGTATATCACAAGTATTTGAAGCTAAACCTATTGTTTCGCATTGATTTGAAGCTAAGACTTCTACGTCGCACTGATTTGAAGCTAAATCATGTGTTTGGTTTGGATTTGAAGGTAACACGTTAGTTTCGCACGCAGATGAAGCTAAACCAAGTATATCACAAGTATTTGAAGCTGAACCATTTGATTCTCGTGAAAATTAAGCTAAACCATGTGTTTCGCTTGGATTTGAAGCTAAGCCTTCTACTTCGCATTAATTTGAAGCTAAATCATGTGTTAGGCTTGGATTTGAAACTAAGCCTTCTACTTCGCATTGATTGGAAGCTAAAACTTGTGTTTGGTATGGATTTGAAGCTAACTCGTTTGTTTCGCCTGCATTCGAAGTTATATCACGTATAATCGCAAGTATTTGAAGCTCAGTCATCCGTTTCGCATGGATTTGAAGCTAAGCCTTCTACTTCGCATTGATTTGAAGCTAAATCATATGTTTCGCTTGGATTTGAAGGTAACACGTTTGTTTCACTTGCAGTTGAAGCTCAATCATGTATATCACAAGTATTTGAAGCTGAACAATTTGTTTCGCATGAATACTAAGTTAAACCATGTGTTTCGCATGAGTATTAAGCTAAACCATGTTTTTGTAATGAACTTGAAGCTAAATCATGTGTTTCGCATGAATTTGAAGCCAACTCGTTTGTTTCGCCTGCAGTTGATTCTAAATCATGTATTTTACAAGTATTTGAACCTAAAGCATTTGTTCCTCATGTATTTGAAGCTAAGCCTTCCACTTCGCATTGATGTGAAGCTAAATCATGTGTTTCGCTTGGATTTGAAGCTAACTCGATTGTTTCGAATGCAGTTGATGCTAAATCATGTATATCACAAGTATTTGAAGCTGAACCATTTGATTCTCGTGAAAATTAAGCTAAACCATACGTTTCGCTTGGATTTGAAGCTAAGCCTTCTACTTCGCATTGATTTGAAGCTAAATCATGTGTTTCGCATGAATTTGAATCTAACTCGTTTGTTTTGCTTGCATTCGAAGCTATATCTCTTACATTCGCAAGTATTTGAAGTTCAATCATTCGTTTCGCATGGATTTGAAGCTAAGGCTTCTAGTTCGCATTGATTTGAAGCTAAATCATGTGTTTCGCTTGGATAATACGGTTATTTTGAATGCAGTTGAAGCTAAATCATGTATATCACAAGTATTTGAAGCTGAACAATTTGTTTCGCATGAATATTAAGTTAAACCATGTGTTTCGCATGAGTATTAAGCTAAACCATGTGATTCGCATTGATTTGAAGCTAAATCATGTGCTTCGCATGGATTTGAAGCTAACTCGTTTGTTTCGCATACATTTGAAGCTAAATCACGTATATCACAACTATTTGAAGCTAAACTATTTGTTTCGCATGGATTCGATGATCAGCATTCTATTTCGCATAGATTTGAAGCTAAATCATGTATATCACAAGTATTTGTAGCAAAACCATTTGTTTCGCATGGATTTGAAGCTAAGCCTTCTACTTCGCTTTGATTTGAAGCTAAATCATGTGTTCCGCATGGATTTGAAGCTAACTTGTTTGTTTCGCATGCAGTTGAAGCTAAATCATGTATATCACAAGTATTTGTAACAAAACCATTTGTTTCGCATGGATTTGAAGCTAAGCCTTCTACTTCGCATTGATTTGAAGATAAATCATGCGTTTCGCATGGATTTGAAGCCAACTCGTTTGTTTCGCATGCCGTTGATGCTAAATCATGTATATCACAAGTATTTGAAGCTGAACCATTTGATTCTCGTGAAAATTAAGCTAAACCATGTGTTTCGCTTGGATTTGGAGCTATCTCGTTTGTTTCGCATACATTTGAAGCTAAATCATGTATATCACAAGTAAATGAACCAAAACCATTTGATTCGCATGGATTTGAAACAAAGCCTTCTACTTCGCATTGATTTGAAGCTAAATCATGTGTTTCGCACGGATTTGAAGCTAACTCATTTGTTTCTCCTGCATTTGAACCAATATCACTTATATTCGCCAGTATTTGTAGATAAATCATTCGTTTCTCATGGATTTGTATCTAAGCCCCCTACTTCGTATTGATTTGAAGCTGAACCATGTATTCGCTTGTATTTGAGGCCAACTCGTTTGTTTCGCCTGCAGTAGAAGCTAAATCATGTATATCACAAGTATTTGAAGCTAAACCTATTGTTTCGCATTGATTTGAAGCTAAGACTTCTACGTCGCACTGATTTGAAGCTAAATCATGTGTTTGGTTTGGATTTGAAGGTAACACGTTAGTTTCGCACGCAGATGAAGCTAAACCAAGTATATCACAAGTATTTGAAGCTGAACCATTTGATTCTCGTGAAAATTAAGCTAAACCATGTGTTTCGCTTGGATTTGAAGCTAAGCCTTCTACTTCGCATTAATTTGAAGCTAAATCATGTGTTAGGCTTGGATTTGAAACTAAGCCTTCTACTTCGCATTGATTGGAAGCTAAAACTTGTGTTTGGTATGGATTTGAAGCTAACTCGTTTGTTTCGCCTGCATTCGAAGTTATATCACGTATAATCGCAAGTATTTGAAGCTCAGTCATCCGTTTCGCATGGATTTGAAGCTAAGCCTTCTACTTCGCATTGATTTGAAGCTAAATCATATGTTTCGCTTGGATTTGAAGGTAACACGTTTGTTTCACTTGCAGTTGAAGCTCAATCATGTATATCACAAGTATTTGAAGCTGAACAATTTGTTTCGCATGAATACTAAGTTAAACCATGTGTTTCGCATGAGTATTAAGCTAAACCATGTTTTTGTAATGAACTTGAAGCTAAATCATGTGTTTCGCATGAATTTGAAGCCAACTCGTTTGTTTCGCCTGCAGTTGATTCTAAATCATGTATTTTACAAGTATTTGAACCTAAAGCATTTGTTCCTCATGTATTTGAAGCTAAGCCTTCCACTTCGCATTGATGTGAAGCTAAATCATGTGTTTCGCTTGGATTTGAAGCTAACTCGATTGTTTCGAATGCAGTTGATGCTAAATCATGTATATCACAAGTATTTGAAGCTGAACCATTTGATTCTCGTGAAAATTAAGCTAAACCATACGTTTCGCTTGGATTTGAAGCTAAGCCTTCTACTTCGCATTGATTTGAAGCTAAATCATGTGTTTCGCATGAATTTGAATCTAACTCGTTTGTTTTGCTTGCATTCGAAGCTATATCTCTTACATTCGCAAGTATTTGAAGTTCAATCATTCGTTTCGCATGGATTTGAAGCTAAGGCTCCTAGTTCGCATTGATTTGAAGCTAAATCATGTGTTTCGCTTGGATTTGAAGCTAATACGGTTATTTTGAATGCAGTTGAAGCTAAATCATGTATATCACAAGTATTTGAAGCTGAACAATTTGTTTCGCATGAATATTAAGTTAAACCATGTGTTTCGCATGAGTATTAAGCTAAACCATGTGATTCGCATTGATTTGAAGCTAAATCATGTGCTTCGCATGGATTTGAAGCTAACTCGTTTGTTTCGCATACATTTGAAGCTAAATCACGTATATCACAACTATTTGAAGCTAAACTATTTGTTTCGCATGGATTCGATGATCAGCCTTCTATTTCGCATAGATTTGAAGCTAAATCATGTATATCACAAGTATTTGTAGCAAAACCATTTGTTTCGCATGGATTTGAAGCTAAGCCTTCTACTTCGCATTGATTTGAAGATAAATCATGCGTTTCGCATGGATTTGAAGCTAACTCGTTTGTTTCGCATGCCGTTGATGCTAAATCATGTATATCACAAGTATTTGAAGCTGAACCATTTGATTCTCGTGAAAATTAAGCTAAACCATGTGTTTCGCTTGGATTTGGAGCTATCTCGTTTGTTTCGCATACATTTGAAGCTAAATCATGTATATCACAAGTAAATGAACCAAAACCATTTGATTCGCATGGATTTGAAACAAAGCCTTCTACTTCGCATTGATTTGAAGCTAAATCATGTGTTTCGCTCGGATTTGAAGCTAACTCATTTGTTTCTCCTGCATTTGAACCAATATCACTTATATTCGCCAGTATTTGTAGATAAATCATTCGTTTCTCATGGATTTGTATCTAAGCCCCCTACTTCGTATTGATTTGAAGCTGAACCATGTATTCGCTTGTATTTGAGGCCAACTCGTTTGTTTCGCCTGCAGTAGAAGCTAAATCATGTATATCACAAGTATTTGAAGCTAAACCTATTGTTTCGCATTGATTTGAAGCTAAGACTTCTACGTCGCACTGATTTGAAGCTAAATCATGTGTTTGGTTTGGATTTGAAGGTAACACGTTAGTTTCGCACGCAGATGAAGCTAAACCAGGTATATCACAAGTATTTGAAGCTGAACCATTTGATTCTCGTGAAAATTAAGCTAAACCATGTGTTTCGCTTGGATTTGAAGCTAAGCCTTCTACTTCGCATTAATTTGAAGCTAAATCATGTGTTAGGCTTGGATTTGAAACTAAGCCTTCTACTTCGCATTGATTGGAAGCTAAAACTTGTGTTTGGTATGGATTTGAAGCTAACTCGTTTGTTTCGCCTGCATTCGAAGTTATATCACGTATAATCGCAAGTATTTGAAGCTCAGTCATCCGTTTCGCATGGATTTGAAGCTAAGCCTTCTACTTCGCATTGATTTGAAGCTCAATCATATGTTTCGCTTGGATTTGAAGGTAACACGTTTGTTTCACTTGCAGTTGAAGCTCAATCATGTATATCACAAGTATTTGAAGCTGAACAATTTGTTTCGCATGAATACTAAGTTAAACCATGTGTTTCGCATGAGTATTAAGCTAAACCATGTTTTTGTAATGAACTTGAAGCTAAATCATGTGTTTCGCATGAATTTGAAGCCAACTCGTTTGTTTCGCCTGCAGTTGATTCTAAATCATGTATTTTACAAGTATTTGAACCTAAAGCATTTGTTCCTCATGTATTTGAAGCTAAGCCTTCCACTTCGCATTGATGTGAAGCTAAATCATGTGTTTCGCTTGGATTTGAAGCTAACTCGATTGTTTCGAATGCAGTTGATGCTAAATCATGTATATCACAAGTATTTGAAGCTGAACCATTTGATTCTCGTGAAAATTAAGCTAAACCATACGTTTCGCTTGGATTTGAAGCTAAGCCTTCTACTTCGCATTGATTTGAAGCTAAATCATGTGTTTCGCATGAATTTGAATCTAACTCGTTTGTTTTGCTTGCATTCGAAGCTATATCTCTTACATTCGCAAGTATTTGAAGTTCAATCATTCGTTTCGCATGGATTTGAAGCTAAGGCTTCTAGTTCGCATTGATTTGAAGCTAAATCATGTGTTTCGCTTGGATTTGAAGCTAATACGGTTATTTTGAATGCAGTTGAAGCTAAATCATGTATATCACAAGTATTTGAAGCTGAACAATTTGTTTCGCATGAATATTAAGTTAAACCATGTGTTTCGCATGAGTATTAAGCTAAACCATGTGATTCGCATTGATTTGAAGCTAAATCATGTGCTTCGCATGGATTTGATGCTAACTCGTTTGTTTCGCATACATTTGAAGCTAAATCACGTATATCACAACTATTTGAAGCTAAACTATTTGTTTCGCATGGATTCGATGATCAGCCTTCTATTTCGCATAGATTTGAAGCTAAATCATGTATATCACAAGTATTTGTAGCAAAACCATTTGTTTCGCATGGATTTGAAGCTAAGCCTTCTACTTCGCTTTGATTTGAAGCTAAATCATGTGTTCCGCATGGATTTGAAGCTAACTTGTTTGTTTCGCATGCAGTTGAAGCTAAATCATGTATATCACAAGTATTTGTATCAAAACCATTTGTTTCGCATGGATTTGATGCTAAGCCTTCTACTTCGCATTGATTTGAAGATAAATCATGCGTTTCGCATGGATTTGAAGCTAACTCGTTTGTTTCGCATGCAGTTGATGCTAAATCATGTATATCACAAGTATTTGAAGCTGAACCATTTGATTCTCGTGAAAATTAAGCTAAACCATGTGTTTCGCTTGGATTTGAAGCTAAGCCTTCTACTTCGCATTGATTTGAAGCTAAATCATGTGTTAGGCTTGGATTTGAAACTAAGCCTTCTACTTCGCATTGATTGGAAGCTAAAACTTGTGTTTGGTATGGATTTGAAGCTAACTCGTTTGTTTCGCCTGCATTCGAAGTTATATCACGTATAATCGCAAGTATTTGAAGCTCAGTCATCCGTTTCGCATGGATTTGAAGCTAAGCCTTCTACTTCGCATTGATTTGAAGATAAATCATGCGTTTCGCATGGATTTGAAGCTAACTCGTTTGTTTCGCATGCAGTTGATGCTAAATCATGTATATCACAAGTATTTGAAGCTGAACCATTTGATTCTCGTGAAAATTAAGCTAAACCACGTGTTTCGCTTGGATTTGAAGCTAAGCCTTCTACATCGCATTGATTTGAAGCTAAATCATGTGTTTCGCTTGGATTTGAAACTAAGCCGTCTACTTCGCATTGATTTGAAGCTAAATCATGTGTTTCGCTTGGATTTGAAACTAAGCCTTCTACTTCGCATTGATTGGAAGCTAAATCTTGTGTTTGGTATGGATTTGAAGCTAACTCGGTTGTTTCGCCTGCATTCGAAGTTATATCACGTATAATCGCAAGTATTTGAAGCCCAGTCACCCGTTTCGCATGGATTTGAAGCTATGCCTTCTACTTCGTATTGATTTGAAGCTAAATCATGTGTTTCGCTCGGATTTGAAGCTAACTCATTTGTTTCTCCTGCATTTGAACCAATATCACTTATATTCGCCAGTATTTGTAGATAAATCATTCGTTTCTCATGGATTTGTATCTAAGCCACCTACTTCGTATTGATTTGAAGCTGAACCATGTATTCGCTTGTATTTGAGGCCAACTCGTTTGTTTCGCCTGCAGTAGAAGCTAAATCATGTATATCACAAGTATTTGAAGCTAAACCTATTGCTTCGCATTGATTTGAAGCTAAGACTTCTACGTCGCACTGATTTGAAGCTAAATCATGTGTTTGGTTTGGATTTGAAGGTAACACGTTAGTTTCGCACGCAGATGAAGCTAAACCAAGTATATCACAAGTATTTGAAGCTGAACCATTTGATTCTCGTGAAAATTAAGCTAAACCATGTGTTTCGCTTGGATTTGAAGCTAAGCCTTCTACTTCGCATTGATTTGAAGCTAAATCATGTCTTTCGCTTGGATTTGAAACTAAGCCTTCTACTTCGCATTGATTTGAAGCTAAATCATGTCTTTCGCTTGGATTTGAAGCTAAGCCTTCTACTTCGCATTGAATTGAAGCTAAATCATGTGTTTCGCATGAATTTGAATCTAACTCGTTTGTTTTGCTTGAATTCGGAGCTATATCTCTTACATTCGCAAGTATTTGAAGTTCAATCATTCGTTTCGCATGGATTTGAAGCTAAGGCTTCTAGTTCGCATTGATTTGAAGCTAAATCATTTTGTTTCGCTTGGATTTGAAGCTAATTCGGTTATTTCGGATGCAGTTGAAGCTAAATCATGTATATCACAAGTATTTGAAGCTGAACAATTTGTTTCGCATGAATATTAAGTTAAACCATGTGTTTCGCATGAGTATTAAGCTAAACCATGTGATTCGCATTGATTTGAAGCTAAATCATGTGCTTGGCATGGATTTGAAGCTAACTCGTTTGTTTCGCATACATTTGAAGCTAAATCACGTATATCAAACTATTTGAAGCTAAACTATTTGTTTCGCATGGATTCGATGATCAGCCTTCTATTTCGCATAGATTTGAAGCTAAATCATGTATATCACAAGTATTTGTAGCAAAACCATTTGTTTCGCATGGATTTGAAGCTAAGCCTTCTACTTCGCTTTGATTTGAAGCTAAATCATGTGTTTCGCATGGATTTGAAGCTAACTTGTTTGTTTCGCATGCAGTTGAATCTATATCACTTAATAAATAAACCACTTCGCATGGATTTGAAGATAAACCTTCTACTTCGCATTGGTATGATGCTAAATCATGTATATCTTAAGTATTTGAAGCTAGACCATTTGATTTGCTTGGATTTGAAGCTAAACCTTCAACATCGCATTGATTTGAATCGAAATCATGTGCATCGAATGGATTTAAATCTAACTCGTTTGTTTCGCCTGCATTTGAATCTATATCACTTACATTGCAATTATCTGAAGGTAAATCATTTGTTTCTCATGTACTAGAAGCTAAGCCTTCTGCTTCGCATTTATTTGAAGCTATATCATGTATATCACAAGTATTTGAAGCTAAACCCTTTCTTTCGCATGGATTTGAAGGTAAGCCTTCTACTTCGCATTGATTTGAAGCTAAATCAAGTGTTCCGCTTGGATTTAAAGCTAACTCGTTTGTTTCGCATGCAGTTGAAGCTAAATCATGTATAAACAAGTATTTGAAGCTAAACCATTCGTTTCGCATGGGTTTGAAGCTTATCTTTCTACATCGCATGAATTTGAACTAAATCAGGTGTTTCGCTTGGATTTGAAGCGAACTCATTTGTTTCGCATGCAGTTGAAGCTAAATCATGTATATCACAAGTATTCGAAGCTAATCCATTTGATTCGCATGGATTTGAAGCTAAGCCCTCTACTTCGCATTGATTTGAAGCTAAAGCATGTGTTTCGCTTGTATTTGAAGCTCACTCGTTTGTTTCGTATGCAGTTGAAGCTAAATCATGTATATCACAAGTACTTGAAGCTGAACCATTTGATTCTCGTGAAAATTAAGCTAAACCATGTGTTTCGCTTGGATTTGAAGCTAAGCCTTCTATTTCGCTTTGATTTGAAGCTAAATCATGTGTTAGGCTTGGATTTGAAACTAAGCCTTCTACTTCGCATTGATTGGAAGCTAAAACTTGTGTTTGGTATGGATTTGAAGCTAACTCTTTTGTTTCGCCTGCATTCGAAGTTATATCACGTATAATCGCAAGTATTTGAAGCCCAGTAATCCGTTTCGCATGGATTTGAAGCTAAGCCTTCTACTTCGCATTGATTTGAAGCTAAATCATGTCTTTCGCTTGGATTTGAAACTAAGCCTTCTACTTCGCATTGATTTGAAGCTAAATCATGTTTTTCGCTTGGATTTGAAACTAAGCCTTCTACTTCGCATTGAATTGAAGCTAAATCATTTGTTTCGCATGAATTTGAATCTAACTCGTTTGTTTTGCTTGAATTCGAAGCTATATCTCTTACATTCGCAAGTATTTGAAGTTGAATCATCCGATTCGCATGATTTTAAGCTAAGCCTTCTACTTCGCATTGATTTGAAGCTAAATCATGTGTTTCGCTTGGATTTGAAGCTAACTCGTTTGTTTCGCATACATTTGAATCTAAATCACGTATATCACAATTATTTGAAGCTAAATTATTTGTTTCGCATGGATTCGATGATCAGCCTTCTATTTCACATAGATTTGAAGCTAAATCATGTATATCACAAGTATTTGTAGCAAAACCATTTGTTTCGCATGGATTTGAAGCTAAGCCTTCTACTTCGCTTTGATTTGAAGCTAAATCATGTGTTTCGCATGCATTTGAAGCTAACTTGTTTGTTTCGCATGCAGTTGAAGCTAAATCATGTATATCACAAGTATTTGTATCAAAACCATTTGTTTCGCATGGATTTGAAGCTATGCCTTCTACTTCGCATTGATTTGAAGCTAAATCATGTGCTTCGCATGGATTTGAAGCTAACTCGTTTGTTTCGCATGCAGTTGAAGCTAAATCATGTATATCACAAGTATTTGAAGCTGAACCATTTGATTCTCGTGAAAATTAAGCTAAACCATGTGTTTCGCTTGGATTTGAAGCTAAGCCTTCTACTTCGCATTGATTTGAAGCTAAATCATGTGTTAGGCTTGGATTTGAAACTAAGCTTCTACTTCGCATTGATTGGAAGCTAAATCTTGTGTTTGGTATGGATTTGAAGCTAACTCGTTTGTTTCGCTTGCATTCGAAGTTATATCACGTATAATCGCAAGTATTTGAAGCCCAGTCATCCGTTTCGCATGGATTTGAAGCTAAACCTTCTACTTCGCATTGATTTGAAGCTAAATCATGTCTTTCGCTTGGATTTGAAACTAAGCCTTCTACTTCGCATTGATTTGAAGCTAAATTATGTCTTTCGCTTGGATTTGAAGCTAAGCCTTCTACTTCGCATTGAAGTGAAGCTAAATCATGTGTTTCGCATGAATTTGAATCTAACTCGTTTGTTTTGCTTGAATTCGAAGCTATATCTCTTACATTCGCAAGTATTTGAAGTTCAATCATTCGTTTCGCATGGATTTGAAGCTAAGGCTTCTAGTTCGCATTGATTTGAAGCTAAATCATTTTGTTTCGCTTGGATTTGAAGCTAATTCGGTTATTTCGGATGCAGTTGAAGCTAAATCATGTATATCACAAGTATTTGAAGCTGAACAATTTGTTTCGCATGAATATTAAGTTAAACCATGTGTTTCGCATGAGTATTAAGCTAAACCATGTGATTCGCATTGATTTGAAGCTAAATCATGTGCTTCGCATGGATTTGAAGCTAACTCGTTTGTTTCGCATACATTTGAAGCTAAATCACGTATATCAAACTATTTGAAGCTAAACTATTTGTTTCGCATGGATTCGATGATCAGCCTTCTATTTCGCATAGATTTGAAGCTAAATCATGTATATCACAAGTATTTGTAGCAAAACCATTTGTTTCGCATTGATTTGAAGCTAAGCCTTCTACTTCGCTTTGATTTGAAGCTAAATCATGTGTTTCGCATGGATTTGAAGCTAACTTGTTTGTTTCGCATGCAGTTGAAGCTAAATCATGTATATCACAAGTATTTGTATCAAAACCATTTGTTTCGCATGGATTTGAAGCTAAGCCTTCTACTTCGCATTGATTTGAAGCTAAATCATGTGCTTCGCATGAATTTGAAGGTAACTCGTTTGTTTCGCATGCAGTTGATGCTAAATCATGTATATCACAAGTATTTGAAGCTGAACCATTTGATTCTCGTGAAAATTAAGCTAAACCATGTGTTTCGCTTGGATTTGAAGCTAAGCCTTCTATTTCGCTTTGATTTGAAGCTAAATCATGTGTTAGGCTTGGATTTGAAACTAAGCCTTCTACTTCGCATTGATTGGAAGCTAAAACTTGTGTTTGGTATGGATTTGAAGCTAACTCTTTTGTTTCGCCTGCATTCGAAGTTATATCACGTATAATCGCAAGTATTTGAAGCCCAGTAATCCGTTTCGCATGGATTTGAAGCTAAGCCTTCTACTTCGCATTGATTTGAAGCTAAATCATGTCTTTCGCTTGGATTTGAAACTAAGCCTTCTACTTCGCATTGATTTGAAGCTAAATCATGTTTTTCGCTTGGATTTGAAACTAAGCCTTCTACTTCGCATTGAATTGAAGCTAAATCATTTGTTTCGCATGAATTTGAATCTAACTTGTTTGTTTTGCTTGAATTCGAAGCTATATCTCTTACATTCGCAAGTATTTGAAGTTGAATCATCCGATTCGCATGGATTTTAAGCTAAGCCTTCTACTTCGCATTGATTTGAAGCTAAATCATGTGTTTCGCTTGGATTTGAAGCTAACTCGTTTGTTTCGTATACATTTGAATCTAAATCACGTATATCACAATTATTTGAAGCTAAATTATTTGTTTCGCATGGATTCGATGATCAGCCTTCTATTTCACATAGATTTGAAGCTAAATCATGTATATCACAAGTATTTGTAGCAAAACCATTTGTTTCGCATGGATTTGAAGCTAAGCCTTCTACTTCGCTTTGATTTGAAGCTAAATCATGTGTTTCGCATGCATTTGAAGCTAACTTGTTTGTTTCGCATGCAGTTGAAGCTAAATCATGTATATCACAAGTATTTGTATCAAAACCATTTGTTTCGCATGGATTTGAAGCTAAGCCTTCTACTTCGCATTGATTTGAAGCTAAATCATGTGCTTCGCATGGATTTGAAGCTAACTCGTTTGTTTCGCATGCAGTTGAAGCTAAATCATGTATATCACAAGTATTTGAAGCTGAACCATTTGATTCTCGTGAAAATTAAGCTAAACCATGTGTTTCGCTTGGATTTGAAGCTAAGCCTTCTACTTCGCATTGATTTGAAGCTAAATCATGTGTTAGGCTTGGATTTGAAACTAAGCCTTCTACTTCGCATTGATTGGAAGCTAAATCTTGTGTTTGGTATGGATTTGAAGCTAACTCGTTTGTTTCGCCTGCATTCGAAGTTATATCACGTATAATCGCAAGTATTTGAAGCCCAGTCATCCGTTTCGCATGGATTTGAAGCTAAACCTTCTACTTCGCATTGATTTGAAGCTAAATCATGTCTTTCGCTTGGATTTGAAACTAAGCCTTCTACTTCGCATTGATTTGAAGCTAAATTATGTCTTTCGCTTGGATTTGAAGCTAAGCCTTCTACTTCGCATTGAAGTGAAGCTAAATCATGTGTTTCGCATGAATTTGAATCTAACTCGTTTGTTTTGCTTGAATTCGAAGCTATATCTCTTACATTCGCAAGTATTTGAAGTTCAATCATTCGTTTCGCATGGATTTGAAGCTAAGGCTTCTAGTTCGCATTGATTTGAAGCTAAATCATTTTGTTTCGCTTGGATTTGAAGCTAATTCGGTTATTTCGGATGCAGTTGAAGCTAAATCATGTATATCACAAGTATTTGAAGCTGAACAATTTGTTTCGCATGAATATTAAGTTAAACCATGTGTTTCGCATGAGTATTAAGCTAAACCATGTGATTCGCATTGATTTGAAGCTAAATCATGTGCTTCGCATGGATTTGAAGCTAACTCGTTTGTTTCGCATACATTTGAAGCTAAATCACGTATATCAAACTATTTGAAGCTAAACTATTTGTTTCGCATGGATTCGATGATCAGCCTTCTATTTCGCATAGATTTGAAGCTAAATCATGTATATCACAAGTATTTGTAGCAAAACCATTTGTTTCGCATTGATTTGAAGCTAAGCCTTCTACTTCGCTTTGATTTGAAGCTAAATCATGTGTTTCGCATGGATTTGAAGCTAACTTGTTTGTTTCGCATGCAGTTGAAGCTAAATCATGTATATCACAAGTATTTGTATCAAAACCATTTGTTTCGCATGGATTTGAAGCTAAGCCTTCTACTTCGCATTGATTTGAAGCTAAATCATGTGCTTCGCATGAATTTGAAGGTAACTCGTTTGTTTCGCATGCAGTTGATGCTAAATCATGTATATCACAAGTATTTGAAGCTGAACCATTTGATTCTCGTGAAAATTAAGCTAAACCATGTGTTTCGCTTGGATTTGAAGCTAAGCCTTCTACTTCGCATTGATTTGAAGCTAAATCATGTGTTTTGCATGGATTTATAGCTAACACGTTTGTTTCGCATGCAGTTGAAGCTAAATCATGTATATCACAAGTAATTGAAGCTAAACCATTAGTTTCTAATGGATTCGAAGATCAGCCTTCCACTTCGCATTGATTTGAAGCTAAATCAAGTGTTGCTCTTGGATTTGAAGCTAACTCGTTTGTTTCCCATACAGTTGAAGCTAAATCATGTATATCACAAGTAATAGAAGCTAAACCATTTGTTTCGCATTGATTTGGAGCTAAGCCTTCTACTTCGCATTGATTTGAAGTTAAATAATGTGTTACGCTAAGATTTGAAACTCACTCGTTTGTTTCTCCTGCATTTGAAGCTATATCACTTATATCGCAACTATTTGAAGCTAAATCATTTGTGTCGCATGGATTCGAATCTCAGCCTTCTATTTCGCATTGATTTGAAGCTAAATCATGTGTTTCTCATGGATTTAAAGCTAACACGTTTGTTTCGCATATGGTTGAAGCTAAATCGTGTATATCACAAGTATTTGAAGCTAAACAATTTGTTTCGCATGGATTCGAAGATCAGTCTTCTACTTCGCATTGATTTGAAGCTAAATCATGTGTTTCGCTTGGATATGAAGCTCACTCGTTTGTTTTTCCAGCATTTGAAGCTATATCACTTATATCGCAAGTATTTGAAGCTAAATCATTTGTGTCGTATGGATTCGAAAATCAGTCTTCTACTTCGCATTGATTTGGAGCTAAATCATGTATTTCGCATGGATTTAAAGCTAACACGTTTGTTTCGCATGCAGTTGAAGCTAATACATGTATATCACAAGTATTTGAAGCTAAACCCTTTCTTTCGCATGGATTTGAAGGTAAGCCTTCTACTTCGCATTGATTTGAAGCTAAATCAAGTGTTCCGCTTGGATTTAAAGCTAACTCGTTTGTTTCGCATGCAGTTGAAGCTAAATCATGTATAAACAAGTATTTGAAGCTAAACCATTCGTTTCGCATGGGTTTGAAGCTTATCTTTCTACATCGCATGAATTTGAACTAAATCAGGTGTTTCGCTTGGATTTGAAGCGAACTCATTTGTTTCGCATGCAGTTGAAGCTAAATCATGTATATCACAAGTATTCGAAGCTAATCCATTTGATTCGCATGGATTTGAAGCTAAGCCCTCTACTTCGCATTGATTTGAAGCTAAAGCATGTGTTTCGCTTGTATTTGAAGCTCACTCGTTTGTTTCGCATGCAGTTGAAGCTAAATCATGTATATCACAAGTATTTGAAGCTGAACCATTTGATTCTCGTGAAAATTAAGCTAAACCATGTGTTTCGCTTGGATTTGAAGCTAAGCCTTCTATTTCGCTTTGATTTGAAGCTAAATCATGTGTTAGGCTTGGATTTGAAACTAAGCCTTCTACTTCGCATTGATTGGAAGCTAAAACTTGTGTTTGGTATGGATTTGAAGCTAACTCGTTTGTTTCGCCTGCATTCGAAGTTATATCACGTATAATCGCAAGTATTTGAAGCCCAGTAATCCGTTTCGCATGGATTTGAAGCTAAGCCTTCTACTTCGCATTGATTTGAAGCTAAATCATGTCTTTCGCTTGGATTTGAAACTAAGCCTTCTACTTCGCATTGATTTGAAGCTAAATCATGTTTTTCGCTTGGATTTGAAACTAAGCCTTCTACTTCGCATTGAATTGAAGCTAAATCATTTGTTTCGCATGAATTTGAATCTAACTCGTTTGTTTTGCTTGAATTCGAAGCTATATCTCTTACATTCGCAAGTATTTGAAGTTGAATCATCCGATTCGCATGGATTTTAAGCTAAGCATTCTACTTCGCATTGATTTGAAGCTAAATCATGTGTTTCGCTTGGATTTGAAGCTAACTCGTTTGTTTCGCATACATTTGAAGCTAAATCACGTATATCACAATTATTTGAAGCTAAATTATTTGTTTCGCATGGATTCGATGATCAGCCTTCTATTTCGCATAGATTTGAAGCTAAATCATGTATATCACAAGTATTTGTAGCAAAACCATTTGTTTCGCATGGATTTGAAGCTAAGCCTTCTACTTCGCATTGATTTAAATCTTAATCGTGTGTATGGCATGGATTTGAAGCTAACTCGTTTGTTTCGTCTTCATTTGAAGCTGTTTCATTTATATAGCAAGTATTTGAAGCTAAACCATTTGTTTCGCATGGATTTGAAGATAAACCTTCTACTTCGCATTAATTTGAAGCGAAATCGTGTGTTTCGCTTGCATTTGAAGCTAACTCGTTTGTCTCGCATGCTGTTCAAGCTAAATCATGTATATCACAAGTATTTGAAGCTAATCCATTTGATTCGCATGGATTTGAAGCTAAGCCCTCTACTTCGCATTGATTTGAATCTAAAGCATGTGTTTCGCTTGTATTTGAAGCTCACTCGTTTGTTTCGCTTGCAGTTGAAGCTAAATCATGTATATCACAAGTATTTGAAGCTGAACCATTTGATTCTCGTGAAAATTAAGCTAAACCATGTGTTTCGCTTGGATTTGAAGCTAAGCCTTCTACTTCGCATTGATTTGAAGCTAAATCATGTGTTAGGCTTGGATTTGAAACTAAGCCTTCTACTTCGCATTGATTGGAAGCTAAAACTTGTGTTTGGTATGGATTTGAAGCTAACTCGTTTGTTTGGCCTGCATTCGAAGTTATATCACGTATAATCGCAAGTATTTGAAGCCCAGTCATCCGTTTCGCATGGATTTGAAGCTAAGCCTTCTACTTCGCATTGATTTGAAGCTAAATCATGTCTTTCGCTTGGATTTGAAACTAAGCCTTCTACTTCGCATTGATTTGAAGCTAAATCATGTCTTTCGCTTGGATTTGAAGCTAAGCCTTCTACTTCGCATTGAATTGAAGCTAAATCATGTGTTTCGCATGAATTTGAATCTAACTCGTTTGTTTTGCTTGAATTCGAAGCTATATCTCTTACATTCGCAAGTATTTGAAGTTCAATCATTCGTTTCGCATGGATTTGAAGCTAAGGCTTCTAGTTCGCATTGATTTGAAGCTAAATCATGTGTTTCGCTTGGATTTGAAGCTAATTCGGTTATTTCGGATGCAGTTGAAGCTAAATCATGTATATCACAAGTATTTGAAGCTGAACAATTTGTTTCGCATGAATATTAAGTTAAACCATGTGTTTCGCATGAGTATTAAGCTAAACCATGTGATTCGCATTGATTTGAAGCTAAATCATGTGCATCGCATGGATTTGAAGCTAACTCGTTTGTTTCGCATACATTTGAAGCTAAATCACGTATATCAAACTATTTGAAGCTAAACAATTTTTTTCGCATGGATTCGATGATCAGCCTTCTATTTCGCATAGATTTGAAGCTAAATCATGTATATCACAAGTATTTGTAGCAAAACCATTTGTTTCGCATGGATTTGAAGCTAAGCCTTCTACTTCGCTTTGATTTGAAGCTAAATCATGTGTTTCGCATGGATTTGAAGCTAACTTGTTTGTTTCGCATGCAGTTGAAGCTAAATCATTATTATCACAAGTATTTGTATCAAAACCATTTGTTTCGCATGGATTTGAAGCTAAGCCTTCTACTTCGCATTGATTTGAAGCTAAATCATGTGCTTCGCATGGATTTGAAGCTAACTCGTTTGTTTCGCATGCAGTTGAAGCTAAATCATGTATATCACAAGTATTTGAAGCTGAACCATTTGATTCTCGTGAAAATTAAGCTAAACCATGTGTTTCGCTTGGATTTGAAGCTAAGCCTTCTACTTCGCATTGATTTGAAGCTAAATCATGTGTTAGGCTTGGATTTGAAACTAAGCCTTCTACTTCGCATTGATTGGAAGCTAAAACTTGTGTTTGGTATGGATTTGAAGCTAACTCGTTTGTTTCGCCTGCATTCGAAGTTATATCACGTATAATCGCAATTATTTGAAGCCCAGTCATCCGTTTCGCATGGATTTGAAGCTAAGCCTTCTACTTCGCATTGATTTGAAGCTAAATCATGTCTTTCGCTTGGATTTGAAACTAAGCCTTCTACTTCGCATTGATTTGAAGCTAAATTATGTCTTTCGCTTGGATTTGAAGCTAAGCCTTCTACTTCGCATTGAATTGAAGCTAAATCATGTGTTTCGCATGAATTTGAATCTAACTCGTTTGTTTTGCTTGAATTCGAAGCTATATCTCTTACATTCGCAAGTATTTGAAGTTCAATCATTCGTTTCGCATGGATTTGAAGCTAAGGCTTCTAGTTCGCATTGATTTGAAGCTAAATCATTTTGTTTCGCTTGGATTTGAAGCTAATTCGGTTATTTCGGATGCAGTTGAAGCTAAATCATGTATATCACAAGTATTTGAAGCTGAACAATTTGTTTCGCATGAATATTAAGTTAAACCATGTGTTTCGCATGAGTATTAAGCTAAACCATGTGATTCGCATTGATTTGAAGCTAAATCATGTGCTTCGCATGGATTTGAAGCTAACTCGTTTGTTTCGCATACATTTGAAGCTAAATCACGTATATCAAACTATTTGAAGCTAAACTATTTGTTTCGCATGGATTCGATGATCAGCCTTCTATTTCGCATAGATTTGAAGCTAAATCATGTATATCACAAGTATTTGTAGCAAAACCATTTGTTTCGCATGGATTTGAAGCTAAGCCTTCTACTTCGCTTTGATTTGAAGCTAAATCATGTGTTTCGCATGGATTTGAAGCTAACTTGTTTGTTTCGCATGCAGTTGAAGCTAAATCATGTATATCTCAAGTATTTGTATCAAAACCATTTGTTTCGCATGGATTTGAAGCTAAGCCTTCTACTTCGCATTGATTTGAAGCTAAATCATGTGCTTCGCATGAATTTGAAGCTAACTCGTTTGTTTCGCATGCAGTTGATGCTAAATCATGTATATCACAAGTATTTGAAGCTGAACCATTTGATTCTCGTGAAAATTAAGCTAAACCATGTGTTTCACTTGGATTTGAAGCTAAGCCTTCTACTTCGCATTGATTTGAAGCTAAATCATGTGTTTCGCTTGGATTTGGAGCTAACTCGTTTGTTTCGCATACATTTGAAGCTAAATCATGTATATCACTAGTATTTGAAGCAAAACCATTTGATTCGCATGGATTTGAAACAAAGCCTTCTACTTCGCATTGATTTGAAGCTAAATCATGTTTTCGCTTGGATTTGAAGCTAACTCGTTTGTTTCGCATACATTTCAAGCTAAATCACGTATATCACAGTTATTTGAAGCTAAACTATTTGTTTCGCATGGATTCGATGATCAGCCTTCTATTTCGCATAGATTTGAAGCTAAATCATGTATATCACAAGTATTTGTAGCAAAACCATTTGTTTCGCATGGATTTGAAGCTAACTTGTTTGTTTCGCATGCAGTTGAAGCTAAATCATGTATATCACAAGTAATTGAAGCTAAACCATTAGTTTCTAATGGATTCGAAGATCAGCCTTCCACTTCGCATTGATTTGAAGCTAAATCAAGTGTTGCTCTTGGATTTGAAGCTAACTCGTTTGTTTCCCATACAGTTGAAGCTAAATCATGTATATCACAAGTAATAGAAGCTAAACCATTTGTTTCGCATTGATTTGGAGCTAAGCCTTCTACTTCGCATTGATTTGAAGTTAAATAATGTGTTACGCAAGGATTTGAAACTCACTCGTTTGTTTCTCCTGCATTTGAAGCTATATCACTTATATCGCAACTATTTGAAGCTAAATCATTTGTGTCGCATGGATTCGAATCTCAGCCTTCTATTTCGCATTGATTTGAAGCTAAATCATGTGTTTCTCATGGATTTAAAGCTAACACGTTTGTTTCGCATATGGTTGAAGCTAAATCGTGTATATCACAAGTATTTGAAGCTAAACAATTTGTTTCGCATGGATTCGAAGATCAGTCTTCTACTTCGCATTGATTTGAAGCTAAATCATGTGTTTCGCTTGGATATGAAGCTCACTCGTTTGTTTTTCCAGCATTTGAAGCTATATCACTTATATCGCAAGTATTTGAAGCTAAATCATTTGTGTCGTATGGATTCGGAAATCAGTCTTCTACTTCGCATTGATTTGGAGCTAAATCATGTATTTCGCATGGATTTAAAGCTAACACGTTTGTTTCGCATGCAGTTGAAGCTAATTCATGTATAACACAAGTATTTGAAGCTAAACCCTTTCTTTCGCATGGATTTGAAGGTAAGCCTTCTACTTCGCATTGATTGGAAGCTAAAACTTGTGTTTGATATGGATTTGAAGCTAACTCGTTTGTTTCGCCTGCATTCGAAGTTATATCACGTATAATCGCAAGTATTTGAAGCCCAGTCATCCGTTTCGCATGGATTTGAAGCTAAGCCTTCTACTTCGCATTGATTTGAAGCTAAATCATGTCTTTCGCTTGGATTTGAAACTAAGCCTTCTACTTCGCATTGATTTGAATCTAAATCATGTCTTTCGCTTGGATTTGAAACTAAGCCTTCTACTTCGCATTGAACTGAAGCTAAATCATGTGTTTCGCATGAATTTGAATCTAACTCGTTTGTTTTGCTTGAATTCGAAGCTATATCTCTTACATTCGCAAGTATTTGAAGTTCAATCATTCGTTTCGCATGGATTTGAAGCTAAGGCTTCTAGTTCGCATTGATTTGAAGCTAAATCATGTGTTTCGCTCGGATTTGAAGCTAATTCGGTTATTTCGGATGCAGTTGAAGCTAAATCATGTATATCACAAGTATTTGAAACTGAACCATTTGATTCTCGTGAAAATTAAGCTAAACCATGTGTTTCGCTTGGATTTGAAGCTAAGCCTTCTACTTCGCACTGATTAGAAGCTAAATCATGTGTTTCGCTTGGATTTGGAGCTAACTCGTTTGTTTCGCATACATTTGAAGCTAAATCACGTATATCACAATTATTTGAAGCTAAATTATTTGTTTCGCATGGATTCGATGATCAGCCTTCTATTTCGCATAGATTTGAAGCTAAATCATGTATATCACAAGTATTTGTAGCAAAACCATTTGTTTCGCATGGATTTGAAGCTAAGCCTTCTACTTCGCATTGATTTAAATCTTAATCGTGTGTATGGCATGGATTTGAAGCTAACTCGTTTGTTTCGTCTTCATTTGAAGCTGTTTCATTTATATCGCAAGTATTTGAAGCTAAACCATTTGTTTCGCATGGATTTGAAGATAAACCTTCTACTTCGCATTAATTTGAAGCTAAATCGTGTGTTTCGCTTGCATTTGAAGCTAACTCGTTTGTCTCGCATGCTGTTCAAGCTAAATCATGTATATCATAAGTATTTGAAGATAATCCATTTGATTCGCATGGATTTGAAGCTAAGCCCTCTACTTCGCATTGATTTGAAGCTAAAGCATGTGTTTCGCTTGTATTTGAAGCTCACTCGTTTGTTTCGGTTTCGCATGCAGTTGAAGCTAAATCATGTATATCACAAGTATTTGAAGCTGAAACATTTGATTCTCGTGAAAATTACGCTAAACCATGTGTTTCGCTTGGATTTGAAGCTAAGCCTTCTACTTCGCATTGATTTGAAGCTAAATCATGTGTTAGGCTTGGATTTGAAACTAAGCCTTCTACTTCGCATTGATTGGAAGCTAAAACTTGTGTTTGGTATGGATTTGAAGCTAACTCGTTTGTTTGGCCTGCATTCGAAGTTATATCACGTATAATCGCAAGTATTTGAAGCCCAGTCATCCGTTTCGCATGGATTTGAAGCTAAGCCTTCTACTTCGCATTGATTTGAAGCTAAATCATGTCTTTCGCTTGGATTTGAAACTAAGCCTTCTACTTCGCATTGATTTGAAGCTAAATCATGTCTTTCGCTTGGATTTGAAGCTAAGCCTTCTACCTCGCATTGAATTGAAGCTAAATCATGTGTTTCGCATGAATTTGAATCTAACTCGTTTGTTTTGCTTGAAATCGAAGCTATATCTCTTACATTCGCAAGTATTTGAAGTTCAATCATTCGTTTCGCATGGATTTGAAGCTAAGGCTTCTAGTTCGCATTGATTTGAAGCTAAATCATGTGTTTCGCTTGGATTTGAAGCTAATTCGGTTATTTCGGATGCAGTTGAAGCTAAATCATGTATATCACAAGTATTTGAAGCTGAACAATTTGTTTCGCATGAATATTAAGTTAAACCATGTGTTTCGCATGAGTATTAAGCTAAACCATGTGATTCGCATTGATTTGAAGCTAAATCATGTGCTTCGCATGGATTTGAAGCTAACTCGTTTGTTTCGCATACATTTGAAGCTAAATCACGTATATCAAACTATTTGAAGCTAAACAATTTGTTTCGCATGGATTCGATGATCAGCCTTCTATTTCGCATAGATTTGAAGCTAAATCATGTATATCACAAGTATTTGTAGCAAAACCATTTGTTTCGCATGGATTTGAAGCTAAGCCTTCTACTTCGCTTTGATTTGAAGCTAAATCATGTGTTTCGCATGGATTTGAAGCTAAGCCTTCTACTTCGCATTGATTTGAAGCTAAATCATGTGTTTTGCATGGATTTATAGCTAACACGTTTGTTTCGCATGCAGTTGAAGCTAAATCATGTATATCACAAGTAATTGAAGCTAAACCATTAGTTTCTAATGGATTCGAAGATCAGCCTTCCACTTCGCATTGATTTGAAGCTAAATCAAGTGTTGCTCTTGGATTTGAAGCTAACTCGTTTGTTTCCCATACAATTGAAGCTGAATTATGTATATCACAAGTAATAGAAGCTAAACCATTTGTTTCGCATTGATTTGGAGCTAAGCCTTCTACTTCGTATTGATTTGAAGTTAAATAATGTGTTACGCTAGGATTTGAAACTCACTCGTTTGTTTCTCCTGCATTTGAAGCTATATCACTTATATCGCAACTATTTGAAGCTAAATCATTTGTGTCGCATGGATTCGAATCTCAGCCTTCTATTTCGCATTGATTTGAAGCTAAATCATGTGTTTCTCATGGATTTAAAGCTAACACGTTTGTTACGCATATGGTTGAAGCTAAATCGTGTATATCAAAAGTATTTGAAGCTAAACAATTTGTTTCGCATGGATTCGAAGATCAGTCTTCTACTTCGCATTGATTTGAAGCTAAATCATGTGTTTCGCTTGGATATGAAGCTCACTCGTTTGTTTTTCCAGCATTTGAAGCTACATCACTTATATCGCAAGTATTTGAAGCTAAATCATTTGTGTCGTATGGATTCGAAAATCAGTCTTCTACTTCGCATTGATTTGGAGCTAAATCATGTATTTCGCATGGATTTATAGCTAATACGTTTGTTTCGCATGCAGTTGAAGCTAATTCATGTATAACACAAGTATTTGAAGCTAAACCCTTTCTTTCGCATGGATTTGAAGGTAAGCCTTCTACTTCGCATTGATTTGAAGCTAAATCATGTCTTTCGCTTGGTTTTTGAAACTAAGCCTTCTACTTCGCATTGATTTGAAGCGAAATCATGTCTTTCGCTTGGAATTGAAACTAAGCCTTCTACTTCGCATTGAATTGAAGCTAAATCATGTGTTTCGCATGAATTTGAATCTAACTCGTTTGTTTTGCTTGAATTCGAAGCTATATCTCTTACATTCGCAAGTATTTGAAGTTCAATCATTCGTTTCGCATGGATTTGAAGCTAAGGCTTCTAGTTCGCATTGATTTGAAGCTAAATCATGTGTTTCGCTTGGATTTGAAGCTAATTCGGTTATTTCGGATGCAGTTGAAGCTAAATCATGTATATCACAAGTATTTGAAGCTGAACAATTTGTTTCGCATGAATATTAAGTTAAACCATGTGTTTCGCATGAGTATTAAGCTAAACCATGTGATTCGCATTGATTTGAAGCTAAATCATGTGCTTCGCATGGATTTGAAGCTAACTCGTTTGTTTCGCATACATTTGAAGCTAAATCACGTATATCACAACTATTTGAAGCTAAACTATTTGTTTCGCATGGATTCGATGATCAGCCTTCTATTTCGCATAGATTTGAAGCTAAATCATGTATATCACAAGTATTTGTAGCAAAACCATTTGTTTCGCATGGATTTGAAGCTAAGCCTTCTACTTCGCTTTGATTTGAAGCTAAATCATGTGTTTCGCATGGATTTGAAGGTAACTTGTTTGTTTCGCATGCAGTTGAAGCTAAATCATGTATATCACAAGTATTTGAACCTAAACCATTTGTTCCTCATGTATTTGAAGCTAAGCCTACCACTTCGCATTGATGTGAAGCTAAATCATGTGTTTCGCTTGGATTTGAAGCTAACTCGTTTGTTTCGCATGCAGTTGAACCTAAATCATGTATATCACAAGTATTTGAAGCTAAACCATTTGTTTCGCATGAATATTAAGCTAAACCATGTGCTTCGAATGAATTTGAAGCTAAATCATGTTTTTCGCATGTATTTGAAGCTAACTCGTTTGTTTCGCCTGCATGTGAAGCTAAATCATGTATATCACAAGTATTTGAAGCTAATCCTTTTGATTCGCATGGATTTCAAGATAAGCCATCTACTTCGCATTGATTTGAAGCAAAATCAAGTGTTTCGCTTGGATTTGAACCTAACTCGTTTATTTCGCATGCAGTTGAAGCTCAATCATGTACATAACAAGTATTTGAAGCTATACCATTTGTTTCGCATGGATTCGAAAATCAGCCTTCTATTTCGCAATAATTTGAAGCAAAATCTTGTGTTTCTCATGGATTTGAAGCTAACTCGTTTCTATCGCATGGATTTAAAGCTAACTCTTTTGTTTCGCAAGCAGTTGAAGCTTAATCATGTATATCACAAGTATTTGAAGCTAAACCATTTGTTTCGCATGGATCCGAAAATCAGCCTTCTATTTCGCATTGATTTGAAGCTAAATCATGAGTTTCCCATGGATTTGAAGCTAACTCGATTCTATCGCATGGATTTAAAGCTAACTCGTTTGTTTCGCATGCTGACGAAGCTAAATCTAGTATATCACAAGTATTTGAAGCTAAACCATTTGATTCGCATGGATTTGAAGCTAAGCCTTCCACTTCGCATTGATTTGAAGATAAATCATGTGTTTCGCTTGGATTTCAAGCAAACTCGTTTGTTTCGCATGCAGTTGAAGCTAGATCATGTATATCACAAGTATTTGAAGATAATCCATTTGTTTCGCATGGATTTGAAAATCAGCCTTCTATTTCGAATTGATTTGAAGATAAATCACAAGTTTCGTCTGGATTTGAAGCTAACTCGTTTGTTTCGCATGCAGTTGAAGCTAAATCATGTACATCACAAGTATTTGCAGCTAAACCATTTCTTTCGCATGGATTCGAAAATCAGCCTTCTATTTTGCAATGATTTGAAGCTAAATCATGTGTTTCTCATGGATTTGAAGCTAACTCGTTTGTTTGGCATGGATTTGATTTGCTGGGCATGCAGTTGAAGCAAAATCATGTATATCACAAGTACTTGAAGCTAAACCATTTGATTCCCATGGATTTGGAGCTAAGCCTTCTACTTCGCATTGATTTGAAGCTAAATCATGTGTTACGCATGGATATGAAGCTCACTCGTTTGTTTTTCCAGCATTTGAAGCTATATTACTTATATCGCAAGTATTTGAAGCTGAACCATTTGTTTCGCATGAATATTAAGCTAAACCATTTGCTTCGAATGAATTTGAAGCTAAATCATGTTTTTCGCATGTATTTGAAGCTAACTCGTTTGTTTCGCCTGCATGTGAAGCTAAATCATGTATATCACAAGTATTTGAAGCTAATCCATTTGATTCGCATGGATTTGTAGATAAGCCATCTACTTCGCATTGATTTGAAGCAAAATCAAGTGTTTCGCTTGGATTTGAACCTAACTCGTTTATTTCGCATGCAGTTGAAGCTCAATCATGTATATAACAAGTATTTGAAGCTAAACCATTTGTTTCGCATGGTTTCGGAAATCAGCCTTCTATTTAGCAATGATTTGAAGCAAAATCAAGTGTTTCTCATGGATTTGAAGCTAACTGGTTTCTATCGCATGGATTTAATGCGAACACGTTTGTTTCGCATGCAGTTGAAGCCATATCACTTATGCTCGCAAGTTTTTGAAGCTAAATCATTCGTTTCGCATGGATTTGAAGCTAACTCGTTTGATTCGAATGGAATTGAAGCAAAATCATGTATATCACAAGTATTTGAAGCTAAACCATTTGATACCCATGGATTTGGAGCTAAGCCTTCTACTTCGCATTGATTTGGAGCTAAATCATGTGTTTCGCATGGATTTAATGCGAACACGTTTTTTTCGCATGCAGTTGAAGCAAAATCATGTATATCACAAGTATTTGAAGCGAATCCATTTAATTCGCATGGATTTGAAGATATGCCATCTACTTCGCATTGATTTGCAGAAAAATCAAGTGTTTCGCTTGGATTTGAAGCTAACTCGTTTGTTTCGCATGCAGTTGAAGCTATATCACATATGCTCGCAAGTATTTGAAGCTAAATCATTCGTTTCGCATGGATTTGAAGCTAACTCGTTTGTTTCGCATGCAGTTGAAGCAAAATCATGTACATCACAAGTATTTGCAGCTAAACCATTTCTTTCGCATGGATTCGAAAATCAGCCTTCTATTTTGCAATGATTTGAAGCTAAATCATGTGTTTCTCATGGATTTGAAGCTAACTCGTTTGTTTGGCATGGATTTGAAGCTAACTCATTTGCTAGGCATGCAGTTCAAGCAAAATCATGTATATCACAAGTACTTGAAGCTAAACCATTCGATTCCCATGGATTTGGAGCTAAGCCTTCTACTTCGCATTGATTTGAAGCTAAATCATGTGTTACGCATGGATATGAAGCTCACTCGTTTGTTTTTCCAGCATTTGAAGCTATATTACTTATATCGCAAGTATTTGAAGCTGAACCATTTGTTTCGCATGAATATTAAGCTAAACCATTTGCTTCGAATGAATTTGAAGCTAAATCATGTTTTTCGCATGTATTTGAAGCTAACTCGTTTGTTTCGCCTGCATGTGAAGCTAAATCATGTATATCACAAGTATTTGAAGCTAATCCATTTGATTCGCATGGATTTGTAGATAAGCCATCTACTTCGCATTGATTTGAAGCAAAATCAAGTGTTTCGCTTGGATTTGAACCTAACTCGTTTATTTCGCATGCAGTTGAAGCTCAATCATGTATATAACAAGTATTTGAAGCTAAACCATTTGTTTCGCATGGTTTCGGAAATCAGCCTTCTATTTAGCAATGATTTGAAGCAAAATCAAGTGTTTCACATGGATTTGAAGCTAACTGGTTTCTATCGCATGGATTTAATGCGAACACGTTTGTTTCGCATGCAGTTGAAGCCATATCACATATGCTCGCAAGTTTTTGAAGCTAAATCATTCGTTTCGCATGGATTTGAAGCTAACTCGTTTGATTCGCATGGAATTGAAGCAAAATCATGTATATCACAAGTATTTGAAGCTAAACCATTTGATTCCCATGGATTTGGAGCTAAGCCTTCTACTTCGCATTGATTTGGAGCTAAATCATGTGTTTCGCATGGATTTAATGCGAACACGTTTTTTTCGCATGCAGTTGAAGCAAAATCATGTATATAACAAGTATTTGAAGCGAATCCATTTGATTCGCATGGATTTGAAGATAAGCCATCTACTTCGCATTGATTTGCAGAAAAATCAAGTGTTTCGCTTGGATTTGAAGCTAACTCGTTTGTTTCGCATGCAGTTGAAGCTATATCACTTATGCTCGCAAGTATTTGAAGCTAAATCATTCGTTTCGCATGGATTTGAAGCTAACTCGTTTGTTTCGCATGCAGTTGAAGCAAAATCATGTACATCACAAGTATTTGCAGCTAAACCATTTCTTTCGCATGGATTCGAAAATCAGCCTTCTATTTTGCAATGATTTGAAGCTAAATCATGTGTTTCTCATGGATTTGAAGCTAACTCGTTTGTTTGGCATGGATTTGAAGCTAACTCATTTGCTGGGCATGCAGTTCAAGCAAAATCATGTATATCACAAGTACTTGAAGCTAAACCATTCGATTCCCATGGATTTGGAGCTAAGCCTTCTACTTCGCATTGATTTGAAGCTAAATCATGTGTTACGCATGGATATGAAGCTCACTCGTTTGTTTTTCCAGCATTTGAAGCTATATTACTTATATCGCAAGTATTTGAAGCTGAACCATTTGTTTCGCATGAATATTAAGCTAAACCATTTGCTTCGAATGAATTTGAAGCTAAATCATGTTTTTCGCATGTATTTGAAGCTAACTCGTTTGTTTCGCCTGCATGTGAAGCTAAATCATGTATATCACAAGTATTTGAAGCTAATCCATTTGATTTGCATGGATTTGTAGATAAGCCATCTACTTCGCATTGATTTGAAGCAAAATCAAGTGTTTCGCTTGGATTTGAACCTAACTCGTTTATTTCGCATGCAGTTGAAGCTCAATCATGTATATAACAAGTATTTGAAGCTAAACCATTTGTTTCGCATGGTTTCGGAAATCAGCCTTCTATTTAGCAATGATTTGAAGCAAAATCAAGTGTTTCTCATGGATTTGAAGCTAACTGGTTTCTATCGCATGGATTTAATGCGAACACGTTTGTTTCGCATGCAGTTGAAGCCATATCACTTATGCTCGCAAGTTTTTGAAGCTAAATCATTCGTTTCGCATGGATTTGAAGCTAACTCGTTTGATTCGCATGGAATTGAAGCAAAATCATGTATATCACAAGTATTTGAAGCTAAACCATTTGATTCCCATGGATTTGGAGCTAAGCCTTCTACGTCGCATTGATTTGGTGCTAAATCATGTGTTTCGCATGGATTTAATGCGAACACGTTTTTTTCGCATGCTGTTGAAGCAAAATCATGTATATCACAAGTATTTGAAGCGAATCCATTTGATTCGCATGGATTTGAAGATAAGCCATCTACTTCGCATTGATTTGCAGAAAAATCAAGTGTTTCGCTTGGATTTGAAGCTAACTCGTTTGTTTCGCATGCAGTTGAAGCTATATCACTTATGCTCGCAAGTATTTGAAGCTAAATCATTCGTTTCGCATGGATTTGAAGCTAACTCGTTTGTTTCGCATGCAGTTGAAGCAAAATCATGTATATCACAAGTATTTGAAGCGAATCCATTTGATTCGCATGGATTTGAAGATAAGCCATCTACTTCGCATTGATATGCATAAAAATCAAGTGTTTCGCTTGGATTTGAAGCTAACTCGTTTGTTTCTCATGCAGTTGAAGCTATATCACTTATGCTCGCAAGTATTTGAAGCTAAATCATTCGTTTCGCATGGATTTGAAGCTAACTCGTTTGTTTCGCATGCAGTTGAAGCTGAATCATGTATATCACAAGTATTTGAAGCTGAAACATTTGTTTCGCATGGATTTGAAGATAAGCCTCCTACTTCGCATTAATTTGAAGCTAACTCGATTGATTCGACTGCATTTGAATCTATATCACTTATATCGCAATTATTTGAAGATAAATCATTTGCTTCTCATGTATTTGAAGCTTTTGCCGTCTATTTCGCATTTATTTGAAGCTAAATCATATGTTTCGCATGGATTTGAAGCCAACTCTTTTTTTTCGCCTGTATTTGAAGATAAATCGTGTATATCACAAGTATTTTAAGCTAAACCATTTGATTCGCATGGATTTGAAATTAAGCCTTCTACTTCGTACTGATTTGAAGCTAAATCATGTGTTTCGTTTGAATTTGAAACTAAGCCTTCTACTTCGCATTGATTTGAAGCTAAATCGTGTGTTTCGCATGGATTTGAAGCTAAATCGATTGATTTGACTGCATTTGAATCTATATCACTTATATCGCAATTGACTGAAGATAAATCATTTGCTTCTCATGTATTTGAAACTAAGCCGTCTATTGCGCATTGATTTGAAGCTAAATCATATGTTTTGCATGGATTTGAAGCTAACTCGTTTGTTTCGCATGCAGTTGAAGCTCAATCATGTATATCACAAGTATTTGAAGCTAAACAATTTGTTTCGCATGGATTTGAAGATAAGCCTCCTACTTCGCATTAATTTGAAGCTAACTCGATTGATTCGACTGCATTTGAATCTATATCACTTATATCGCAATTATCTGAAGATAAATCATTTGCTTCTCATGTATTTGAAGCTAAGCCGTCTATTGCGCATTGATTTGAAGCTAAATCATATGTTTCGCATGGATTTGAAGCTAACTCGTTTGTTTCGCATGCAGTTGAAGCTCAATCATGTTTATCAAAAGTATTTGAAGCTAAAGCATTTGTTTCGCATGGATTTGAAGCCAAGACTTCTACTTGCCATTGATTTGAATTTAAATCATGTGTTTCTCTTGGATTTGAAGCTAACATGTTTGTTTCGCAAGCAGTTGAAGCTAGATCATGTTTATCACAAATATCTGAATCTAAACCATCTGTTTCGCAAGAATATGAATCTATGAATCTAAACCATGTGTTTCGCATGAATTTGAAGCCAAATGATGTGTTTCGCATGGATTTGAAGCTAAATGATGTGTTTCGCTTGGTTTTGAAGCTAACTCGATTGTTTCGCGTGCATTTGGAGCTATATCAAATATATCGCAATTATCTGAAGATAAATCATTTGTTTCTCATGTATTTGAAGCTAAGCCGTCTATTTCGCATTGATGTGAACCTAAATAATGTGTTTCGCTTGGATTTGAAGGTAACTCGATTTTTCGCCTGTATTTGGAGATAAATCATGTTTATCTCAAGTATTTAGAGCTAAACCATTCGCTTCGCATTGATTTGAAGCAATGCCTTCAACTTCGCATTGATTTGAAGCTAAATCATGTGTTTCGCTTGGATTTGAAGCTTACTCGTTTTTTTGACATGCAGTTGAAGCTAAATCATGTATATCACAAGTATTTGAAGCTAAACCATTTGTTTCGCATGGATTTGAAGATAATCCGTTTACTTCGTATTGATTTGAAGCTAAACCATATGTTTCGCATGGATTTGAAGCTAAACCTTCTACTTCGCATTGATTTGAAACTACATCATGTATTTCGCATGGATTTCAAGCTAACTCGTTTGTGTCGCATGCAGTTGAAGCTAAATCATGTGTATCAGAAGTATTTGAAGCGAAACCATTTGTTCCGCATGGACTTGATCATAATCCTTTTACTTCGCATTGATTTGAAGCTAAACCATTTGTTTCGCATGGATTTGAAGCTACACCTTCTACTTCGCATGGATTTGAATCTAAATCATGCATTTCGAATGGATTTGAATCTAACTCGATTGTTTCGCGTGCATTTGGAGCTATATCAAATATATCGCAATTATCTGAAGATAAATCATTTGTTTCTCATGTATTTGAAGCTAAGCCTGCTATTTCGCATTGATTTGAAGCTAAATCATGTTTTTCGCATGGATTTGAAGCTAACTCGTTTGTTTCGCCTGCATTTGAAGCTGAATCATGTATCTCACAAGTATTTGAAGCTAAACCATTTCTTTCGCATGAATTTGAAGCTAAGCCTTCTACTTCGCATTGATTGGAAGCTAAATCTTGTGTTTGGTATGGATTTGAAGCTAACTCGGTTGTTTCGCCTGCATTCGAAGTTATATCACGTATAATCGCAAGTATTTGAAGCCCAGTCATCCGTTTCGCATGGATCTGATGCTAAGCCTTCTATTTCGCATTGATTTGAAGCTAAATCATGTGTTTCTCATGGATTTAAAGCTAACACGTTTGTTTCGCATATAGTTGAAGCTAAATCGTGTATATCACAAGTATTTGAAGCTAATCAATTTGTTTCGCATGGATTCGAAGATCAGTCTTCTACTTCGCATTGATTTGAATCTAAATCATGTGTTTTGCTTGGTTTTGAAGCTAACTCGCCTTTTTCGCATGCAGTTGAAGCTGAATCATGTATATCACAAGTATTTGAAGCTAAACCATTTCTTTCGCATGAATTTGAAGCTAAGCCTTCTACTTCGCATTGATTTGAAGCTAAATCTTGTGTTTTGCTTGGTTTTGAAGCTAAGTCGTTTGTTACGCATGCAGTTGAATCTAAATCATGTATATCACAAGTATTTTAAGCTAAACCATTTGATTCGCATGGATTTGAAGATAAGCCTCCTACATCGCATTAATTTGAAGCTAACTCGATTGATTCGACTGCATTTGAATCTATATCACTTATATCGCAATTATCTGAAGATAAATCATTTGCTTCTCATGTATTTGAAGCTATGCCGTCTATTTCGCATTTATTTGAAGCTAAATCATATGTTTCGCATGGATTTGAAGCTAACTCGTTTGTTTCGCCTGTATTTGAAGATAAATCGTGTATATCACAAGTATTTGAAGCTAAACCATTTCTATCGCATGAATTTGAAGCTAAGCCTTCTACTTCGCATTGATTTGAAGCTAAATCATGTGTTTCGCTTGGTTTTGAAGCTAACTCGTTTGTTTCGCATGCAGTTGAAGCTGACTCATGTATATCACAAGTATTTGAAGCTAAACCATTTCTATTGCATGAATTTGAAGCTAAGCCTTCTATTTCGCATTTATTTGAAGCTAAATCATATGTTTCGCATGGATTTGAAGCTAACTCGTTTTTTTCGCCTGTATTTGAAGATAAATCATGTATATCACAAGTATTTGAAGCTAAACCATTCGCATCGCGTGGATTTGAAGCAAAGCCTTCAACTTCGCATTGACTTGAAGTTAAATCATGTGTTTCGCTTGGATTTGAAGCTAACTCGTTTGTTTCGCATGCAGTTGAAGCTGACTCATGTATATCACAAGTATTTGAAGCTAAACCATTTCAATTGCATGAATTTGAAGCTAAGCCTTCTATTTCGCATTTATTTGAAGCTAAATCATGTGTTTCGCTTGGATTTGAAGCTAACTCGTTTTTTTCGCCTGTACTTGGAGATAAATCATGTATATCACAAGTATTTAGACCTAAACCAATCGCTTCGCATGGATTTGAAGCAATGCCTTCAACTTCGCATTGACTAGAAGATAAATCATGTGTTTCGCTTGGATTTGAAGCTAACTCGTTTGTTTCGCATGCAGTTGAAGCTAAATTATGTATATCACAAGTATTTGAAGCTAAACCATTTTGTTTCGCATGAATTTGAAGCTAAGCCTTCTACTTCACATTGATTTGAAGCTAAATCATGTGTTTCGCTTGGTTTTGAAGCTAACTAGTTTGTTTCGCATGCAGTTGAAGCTAAATCATGTATATCACAAGTATTTGAAGCTAAACCATTTGTTTCGCATGGATTCGAAGATAAGCCTCCTACTTCGCATTAATTTGAAGCTAACACGATTGATTCGACTGCATTTGAATCTATATCACTTATATCGCAATTATCTGAAGATAAATCATTTGTTTCTCATGTATTTGAAGATAAGCCATGTACTTCGCATCTATTTGAATCTAAATCATGTGTTTCGCATGGATTTAAAGCTAACTCGTTTGTTTTGCATGCAGTTGAAGCTAAATCATGTATATCACAAGTATTTTAAGCTAAACCATTTGATTCGCATGGATTTGAAATTAAGCCTTCTACTTCGTACTGATTTGAAGCTAAATCATGTGTTTCGTTTGAATTTGAAACTAAGCCTTCTACTTCGTATTGATTTGAAGCTAAATCGTGTGTTTCGCATGGATTTGAAGCTAACTCGATTGATTCGACTGCATTTGAATCTATATCACTTATATAGCAATTATCTGAAGATAAATCATTTGCTTCTCATGCATTTGAAACTAAGCCGTCTATTGCGCATTGATTTGAAGCTAAATCATATGTTTCGCATGGATTTGAAGCTAACTCGTTTGTTTCGCATGCAGTTGAAGCTCAATCATGTATATCACAAGTATTTGAAGCTAAACAATTTGTTTCGCATGGATTTGAAGATAAGCCTCCTACTTCGCATTAATTTGAAGCTAACTCGATTGATTCGGCTGCATTTGAATCTATATCACTTATATCGCAATTATCTGAAGATAAATCATTTGCTTCTCATGTATTTGAAGCTAAGCCCTCTATATCGCATTTATTTGAAGCTAAATCATATGTTTCGCATGGATTTGAAGCTAACTCGTTTGTTTCGCATGCAGTTGAAGCTAAATCATGTTTTTCAAAAGTATTTTAAGCTAAAGCATTTGTTTCGCATGGATTTGAAGCTAACTCTTTTGTTTCGCCTGCATTTGAAGATAAATCATGTATATCACGAGTATTTGAAGCTAAACCGTTTGATTCACATGGATTTGAAGCTAAGCCTTTTACTTCGCATTGATTTGCAGCTAAATCATTTGTTTCGCTTGGTTTTGAAGCTAACTCGTTTGTTTCGCATGCAGTTGAAGCTAAATCATGTATATCACAAGTATTTGAAGCTAAACCATTTATTTCGCATTGATTTGATGATAAGCCTTCTACGTCGCATTGATTTGAAGCTAAGCCTTCTATTTCGCATTGATTTGAATCTAAATCATGTGTTTCGCTTGATTTTGAAGCTAACTCGTTTGTTTCCCCTGCATTTGAAGCTGAATCATGTATATCACAAGTATTTGAAGCTAAACCATTTGTTTCTCATGTATTCGAAGCTAAGCCTTCTACTTCGCATTGATTTGAATCTAAATCATGTGTTTTGCTTGGTTTTGAAGCTAACTCGCCTTTTTCGCATGCAGTTGAAGCTGAATCATGTATATCACAAGTATTTGAAGCTAAACCATTTCTTTCGCATGAATTTGAAGCTAAGCCTTCTACTTCGCATTGATTTGAAGCTAAATCTTGTGTTTTGCTTGGTTTTGAAGCTAAGTCGTTTGTTACGCATGCAGTTGAATCTAAATCATGTATATCACAAGTATTTTAAGCTAAACCATTTGATTCGCATGGATTTGAAGATAAGCCTCCTACTTCGCATTAATTTGAAGCTAACTCGATTGATTCGACTGCATTTGAATCTATATCACTTATATCGGAATTATCTGAAGATAAATCATTTGCTTCTCATGTATTTGAAGCTATGCCGTCTATTTCGCATTTATTTGAAGCTAAATCATATGTTTCGCATGGATTTGAAGCTAACTCGTTTGTTTCGCCTGCATTTGAAGATAAATCATGTATAGCACAAGTATTTGAAGCTAACCCATTTGTATCGCGTGGATTTGAAGCTAAGCGTTCCACTTCGCATTGATTTGAAGCTAACTCGATTGTTTCGCCTGCATTTGAAGCTATATCACTTACATCGCAATTATCTGCAGATAAATCATTTGTTTCTCATGTATTTGAAGCTAAGCCTTCCACTTCGCATTGATTTGAACCTAAATAATGTGTTTCGCTTGGATTTGAAGGTAAAGCGTTTGTTTCGCTTGCATTTGAAGCTAACTCGTTTGTCTCGCATGCTGTTCAAGCTAAATCATGTATATCATAAGTATTTGAAGATAATCCATTTGATTCGCATGGATTTGAAGCTAAGCCCTCTACTTCGCATTGATTTGAAGCTAAAGCATGTGTTTCGCTTGTATTTGAAGCTCACTCGTTTGTTTCGCATGCAGTTGAAGCTAAATCATGTATATCACAAGTATTTGAAGCTGAAACATTTGATTCTCGTGAAAATTACGCTAAACCATGTGTTTCGCTTGGATTTGAAGCTAAGCCTTCTACTTCGCATTGATTTGAAGCTAAATCATGTGTTAGGCTTGGATTTGAAACTAAGCCTTCTACTTCGCATTGATTGGAAGCTAAAACTTGTGTTTGGTATGGATTTGAAGCTAACTCGTTTGTTTGGCCTGCATTCGAAGTTATATCACGTATAATCGCAAGTATTTGAAGCCCAGTCATCCGTTTCGCATGGATTTGAAGCTAAGCCTTCTACTTCGCATTGATTTGAAGCTAAATCATGTCTTTCGCTTGGATTTGAAACTAAGCCTTCTACTTCGCATTGATTTGAAGCTAAATCATGTCTTTCGCTTGGATTTGAAGCTAAGCCTTCTACCTCGCATTGAATTGAAGCTAAATCATGTGTTTCGCATGAATTTGAATCTAACTCGTTTGTTTTGCTTGAAATCGAAGCTATATCTCTTACATTCGCAAGTATTTGAAGTTCAATCATTCGTTTCGCATGGATTTGAAGCTAAGGCTTCTAGTTCGCATTGATTTGAAGCTAAATCATGTGTTTCGCTTGGATTTGAAGCTAATTCGGTTATTTCGGATGCAGTTGAAGCTAAATCATGTATATCACAAGTATTTGAAGCTGAACAATTTGTTTCGCATGAATATTAAGTTAAACCATGTGTTTCGCATGAGTATTAAGCTAAACCATGTGATTCGCATTGATTTGAAGCTAAATCATGTGCTTCGCATGGATTTGAAGCTAACTCGTTTGTTTCGCATACATTTGAAGCTAAATCACGTATATCAAACTATTTGAAGCTAAACAATTTGTTTCGCATGGATTCGATGATCAGCCTTCTATTTCGCATAGATTTGAAGCTAAATCATGTATATCACAAGTATTTGTAGCAAAACCATTTGTTTCGCATGGATTTGAAGCTAAGCCTTCTACTTCGCTTTGATTTGAAGCTAAATCATGTGTTTCGCATGGATTTGAAGCTAAGCCTTCTACTTCGCATTGATTTGAAGCTAAATCATGTGTTTTGCATGGATTTATAGCTAACACGTTTGTTTCGCATGCAGTTGAAGCTAAATCATGTATATCACAAGTAATTGAAGCTAAACCATTAGTTTCTAATGGATTCGAAGATCAGCCTTCCACTTCGCATTGATTTGAAGCTAAATCAAGTGTTGCTCTTGGATTTGAAGCTAACTCGTTTGTTTCCCATACAATTGAAGCTGAATCATGTATATCACAAGTAATAGAAGCTAAACCATTTGTTTCGCATTGATTTGGAGCTAAGCCTTCTACTTCGTATTGATTTGAAGTTAAATAATGTGTTACGCTAGGATTTGAAACTCACTCGTTTGTTTCTCCTGCATTTGAAGCTATATCACTTATATCGCAACTATTTGAAGCTAAATCATTTGTGTCGCATGGATTCGAATCTCAGCCTTCTATTTCGCATTGATTTGAAGCTAAATCATGTGTTTCTCATGGATTTAAAGCTAACACGTTTGTTACGCATATGGTTGAAGCTAAATCGTGTATATCAAAAGTATTTGAAGCTAAACAATTTGTTTCGCATGGATTCGAAGATCAGTCTTCTACTTCGCATTGATTTGAAGCTAAATCATGTGTTTCGCTTGGATATGAAGCTCACTCGTTTGTTTTTCCAGCATTTGAAGCTACATCACTTATATCGCAAGTATTTGAAGCTAAATCATTTGTGTCGTATGGATTCGAAAATCAGTCTTCTACTTCGCATTGATTTGGAGCTAAATCATGTATTTCGCATGGATTTATAGCTAATACGTTTGTTTCGCATGCAGTTGAAGCTAATTCATGTATAACACAAGTATTTGAAGCTAAACCCTTTCTTTCGCATGGATTTGAAGGTAAGCCTTCTACTTCGCATTGATTTGAAGCTAAATCATGTCTTTCGCTTGGTTTTTGAAACTAAGCCTTCTACTTCGCATTGATTTGAAGCGAAATCATGTCTTTCGCTTGGAATTGAAACTAAGCCTTCTACTTCGCATTGAATTGAAGCTAAATCATGTGTTTCGCATGAATTTGAATCTAACTCGTTTGTTTTGCTTGAATTCGAAGCTATATCTCTTACATTCGCAAGTATTTGAAGTTCAATCATTCGTTTCGCATGGATTTGAAGCTAAGGCTTCTAGTTCGCATTGATTTGAAGCTAAATCATGTGTTTCGCTTGGATTTGAAGCTAATTCGGTTATTTCGGATGCAGTTGAAGCTAAATCATGTATATCACAAGTATTTGAAGCTGAACAATTTGTTTCGCATGAATATTAAGTTAAACCATGTGTTTCGCATGAGTATTAAGCTAAACCATGTGATTCGCATTGATTTGAAGCTAAATCATGTGCTTCGCATGGATTTGAAGCTAACTCGTTTGTTTCGCATACATTTGAAGCTAAATCCCGTATATCAAACTATTTGAAGCTAAACAATTTGTTTCGCATGGATTCGATGATCAGCCTTCTATTTCGCATAGATTTGAAGCTAAATCATGTATATCACAAGTATTTGTAGCAAAACCATTTGTTTCGCATGGATTTGAAGCTAAGCCTTCTACTTCGCTTTGATTTGAAGCTAAATCATGTGTTTCGCATGGATTTGAAGGTAACTTGTTTGTTTCGCATGCAGTTGAAGCTAAATCATGTATATCACAAGTATTTGAACCTAAACCATTTGTTCCTCATGTATTTGAAGCTAAGCCTACCACTTCGCATTGATGTGAAGCTAAATCATGTGTTTCGCTTGGATTTGAAGCTAACTCGTTTGTTTCGCATGCAGTTGAACCTAAATCATGTATATCACAAGTATTTGAAGCTAAACCATTTGTTTCGCATGAATATTAAGCTAAACCATGTGCTTCGAATGAATTTGAAGCTAAATCATGTTTTTCGCATGTATTTGAAGCTAACTCGTTTGTTTCGCCTGCATGTGAAGCTAAATCATGTATATCACAAGTATTTGAAGCTAATCCATTTGATTCGCATGGATTTGAAGATAAGCCATCTACTTCGCATTGATTTGAAGCAAAATCAAGTGTTTCGCTTGGATTTGAACCTAACTCGTTTATTTCGCATGCAGTTGAAGCTCAATCATGTACATAACAAGTATTTGAAGCTATACCATTTGTTTCGCATGGATTCGAAAATCAGCCTTCTATTTCGCAATAATTTGAAGCAAAATCTTGTGTTTCTCATGGATTTGAAGCTAACTCGTTTCTATCGCATGGATTTAAAGCTAACTCTTTTGTTTCGCAAGCAGTTGAAGCTTAATCATGTATATCACAAGTATTTGAAGCTAAACCATTTGTTTCGCATGGATCCGAAAATCAGCCTTCTATTTCGCATTGATTTGAAGCTAAATCATGAGTTTCCCATGGATTTGAAGCTAACTCGATTCTATCGCATGGATTTAAAGCTAACTCGTTTGTTTCGCATGCTGACGAAGCTAAATCTAGTATATCACAAGTATTTGAAGCTAAACCATTTGATTCGCATGGATTTGAAGCTAAGCCTTCCACTTCGCATTGATTTGAAGATAAATCATGTGTTTCGCTTGGATTTCAAGCAAACTCGTTTGTTTCGCATGCAGTTGAAGCTAGATCATGTATATCACAAGTATTTGAAGATAATCCATTTGTTTCGCATGGATTTGAAAATCAGCCTTCTATTTCGAATTGATTTGAAGATAAATCACAAGTTTCGTCTGGATTTGAAGCTAACTCGTTTGTTTCGCATGCAGTTGAAGCTAAATCATGTACATCACAAGTATTTGCAGCTAAACCATTTCTTTCGCATGGATTCGAAAATCAGCCTTCTATTTTGCAATGATTTGAAGCTAAATCATGTGTTTCTCATGGATTTGAAGCTAACTCGTTTGTTTGGCATGGATTTGAAGCTAACTCATTTGCTGGGCATGCAGTTGAAGCAAAATCATGTATATCACAAGTACTTGAAGCTAAACCATTTGATTCCCATGGATTTGGAGCTAAGCCTTCTACTTCGCATTGATTTGAAGCTAAATCATGTGTTACGCATGGATATGAAGCTCACTCGTTTGTTTTTCCAGCATTTGAAGCTATATCACTTATATCGCAAGTATTTGAAGCTGAACCATTTGTTTCGCATGAATATTAAGCTAAACCATTTGCTTCGAATGAATTTGAAGCTAAATCATGTTTTTCGCATGTATTTGAAGCTAACTCGTTTGTTTCGCCTGCATGTGAAGCTAAATCATGTATATCACAAGTATTTGAAGCTAATCCATTTGATTCGCATGGATTTGTAGATAAGCCATCTACTTCGCATTGATTTGAAGCAAAATCAAGTGTTTCGCTTGGATTTGAACCTAACTCGTTTATTTCGCATGCAGTTGAAGCTCAATCATGTATATAACAAGTATTTGAAGCTAAACCATTTGTTTCGCATGGTTTCGGAAATCAGCCTTCTATTTAGCAATGATTTGAAGCAAAATCAAGTGTTTCACATGGATTTGAAGCTAACTGGTTTCTATCGCATGGATTTAATGCGAACACGTTTGTTTCGCATGCAGTTGAAGCCATATCACATATGCTCGCAAGTTTTTGAAGCTAAATCATTCGTTTCGCATGGATTTGAAGCTAACTCGTTTGATTCGCATGGAATTGAAGCAAAATCATGTATATCACAAGTATTTGAAGCTAAACCATTTGATTCCCATGGATTTGGAGCTAAGCCTTCTACTTCGCATTGATTTGGAGCTAAATCATGTGTTTCGCATGGATTTAATGCGAACACGTTTTTTTCGCATGCAGTTGAAGCAAAATCATGTATATCACAAGTATTTGAAGCGAATCCATTTGATTCGCATGGATTTGAAGATAAGCCATCTACTTCGCATTGATTTGCAGAAAAATCAAGTGTTTCGCTTGGATTTGAAGCTAACTCGTTTGTTTCGCATGCAGTTGAAGCTATATCACTTATGCTCGCAAGTATTTGAAGCTAAATCATTCGTTTCGCATGGATTTGAAGCTAACTCGTTTGTTTCGCATGCAGTTGAAGCAAAATCATGTACATCACAAGTATTTGAAGCTAAACCATTTCTTTCGCATGAATTTGAAGCTAAGCCTTCTACTTCGCATTGATTGGAAGCTAAATCTTGTGTTTGGTATGGATTTGAAGCTAACTCGGTTGTTTCGCCTGCATTCGAAGTTATATCACGTATAATCGCAAGTATTTGAAGCCCAGTCATCCGTTTCGCATGGATCTGATGCTAAGCCTTCTATTTCGCATTGATTTGAAGCTAAATCATGTGTTTCTCATGGATTTAAAGCTAACACGTTTGTTTCGCATATAGTTGAAGCTAAATCGTGTATATCACAAGTATTTGAAGCTAATCAATTTGTTTCGCATGGATTCGAAGATCAGTCTTCTACTTCGCATTGATTTGAATCTAAATCATGTGTTTTGCTTGGTTTTGAAGCTAACTCGCCTTTTTCGCATGCAGTTGAAGCTGAATCATGTATATCACAAGTATTTGAAGCTAAACCATTTCTTTCGCATGAATTTGAAGCTAAGCCTTCTACTTCGCATTGATTTGAAGCTAAATCTTGTGTTTTGCTTGGTTTTGAAGCTAAGTCGTTTGTTACGCATGCAGTTGAATCTAAATCATGTATATCACAAGTATTTTAAGCTAAACCATTTGATTCGCATGGATTTGAAGATAAGCCTCCTACATCGCATTAATTTGAAGCTAACTCGATTGATTCGACTGCATTTGAATCTATATCACTTATATCGCAATTATCTGAAGATAAATCATTTGCTTCTCATGTATTTGAAGCTATGCCGTCTATTTCGCATTTATTTGAAGCTAAATCATATGTTTCGCATGGATTTGAAGCTAACTCGTTTGTTTCGCCTGTATTTGAAGATAAATCGTGTATATCACAAGTATTTGAAGCTAAACCATTTCTATCGCATGAATTTGAAGCTAAGCCTTCTACTTCGCATTGATTTGAAGCTAAATCATGTGTTTCGCTTGGTTTTGAAGCTAACTCGTTTGTTTCGCATGCAGTTGAAGCTGACTCATGTATATCACAAGTATTTGAAGCTAAACCATTTCTATTGCATGAATTTGAAGCTAAGCCTTCTATTTCGCATTTATTTGAAGCTAAATCATATGTTTCGCATGGATTTGAAGCTAACTCGTTTTTTTCGCCTGTATTTGAAGATAAATCATGTATATCACAAGTACTTGAAGCTAAACCATTCGCATCGCGTGGATTTGAAGCAAAGCCTTCAACTTCGCATTGACTTGAAGTTAAATCATGTGTTTCGCTTGGATTTGAAGCTAACTCGTTTGTTTCGCATGCAGTTGAAGCTGACTCATGTATATCACAAGTATTTGAAGCTAAACCATTTCAATTGCATGAATTTGAAGCTAAGCCTTCTATTTCGCATTTATTTGAAGCTAAATCATGTGTTTCGCTTGGATTTGAAGCTAACTCGTTTTTTTCGCCTGTACTTGGAGATAAATCATGTATATCACAAGTATTTAGACCTAAACCAATCGCTTCGCATGGATTTGAAGCAATGCCTTCAACTTCGCATTGACTAGAAGATAAATCATGTGTTTCGCTTGGATTTGAAGCCAACTCGTTTGTTTCGCATGCAGTTGAAGCTAAATTATGTATATCACAAGTATTTGAAGCTAAACCATTTTGTTTCGCATGAATTTGAAGCTAAGCCTTCTACTTCACATTGATTTGAAGCTAAATCATGTGTTTCGCTTGGTTTTGAAGCTAACTAGTTTGTTTCGCATGCAGTTGAAGCTAAATCATGTATATCACAAGTATTTGAAGCTAAACCATTTGTTTCGCATGGATTCGAAGATAAGCCTCCTACTTCGCATTAATTTGAAGCTAACACGATTGATTCGACTGCATTTGAATCTATATCACTTATATCGCAATTATCTGAAGATAAATCATTTGTTTCTCATGTATTTGAAGATAAGCCATGTACTTCGCATCTATTTGAATCTAAATCATGTGTTTCGCATGGATTTAAAGCTAACTCGTTTGTTTCGCATGCAGTTGAAGCTAAATCATGTATATCACAAGTATTTTAAGCTAAACCATTTGATTCGCATGGATTTGAAATTAAGCCTTCTACTTCGTACTGATTTGAAGCTAAATCATGTGTTTCGTTTGAATTTGAAACAAAGCCTTCTACTTCGTATTGATTTGAAGCTAAATCGTGTGTTTCGCATGGATTTGAAGCTAACTCGATTGATTCGACTGCATTTGAATCTATATCACTTATATAGCAATTATCTGAAGATAAATCATTTGCTTCTCATGCATTTGAAACTAAGCCGTCTATTGCGCATTGATTTGAAGCTAAATCATATGTTTCGCATGGATTTGAAGCTAACTCGTTTGTTTCGCATGCAGTTGAAGCTCAATCATGTATATCACAAGTATTTGAAGCTAAACAATTTGTTTCGCATGGATTTGAAGATAAGCCTCCTACTTCGCATTAATTTGAAGCTAACTCGATTGATTCGGCTGCATTTGAATCTATATCACTTATATCGCAATTATCTGAAGATAAATCATTTGCTTCTCATGTATTTGAAGCTAAGCCCTCTATATCGCATTTATTTGAAGCTAAATCATATGTTTCGCATGGATTTGAAGCTAACTCGTTTGTTTCGCATGCAGTTGAAGCTAAATCATGTTTTTCAAAAGTATTTTAAGCTAAAGCATTTGTTTCGCATGGATTTGAAGCTAACTCTTTTGTTTCGCCTGCATTTGAAGATAAATCATGTATATCACGAGTATTTGAAGCTAAACCGTTTGATTCACATGGATTTGAAGCTAAGCCTTTTACTTCGCATTGATTTGCAGCTAAATCATTTGTTTCGCTTGGTTTTGAAGCTAACTCGTCGTTTGCATGCAGTTGAAGCTAAATCATGTATATCACAAGTATTTGAAGCTAAACCATTTATTTCGCATTGATTTGATGATAAGCCTTCTACGTCGCATTGATTTGAAGCTAAGCCTTCTATTTCGCATTGATTTGAATCTAAATCATGTGTTTCGCTTGATTTTGAAGCTAACTCGTTTGTTTCCCCTGCATTTGAAGCTGAATCATGTATATCACAAGTATTTGAAGCTAAACCATTTGTTTCTCATGTATTCGAAGCTAAGCCTTCTACTTCGCATTGATTTGAATCTAAATCATGTGTTTTGCTTGGTTTTGAAGCTAACTCGCCTTTTTCGCATGCAGTTGAAGCTGAATCATGTATATCACAAGTATTTGAAGCTAAACCATTTCTTTCGCATGAATTTGAAGCTAAGCCTTCTACTTCGCATTGATTTGAAGCTAAATCTTGTGTTTTGCTTGGTTTTGAAGCTAAGTCGTTTGTTACGCATGCAGTTGAATCTAAATCATGTATATCACAAGTATTTTAAGCTAAACCATTTGATTCGCATGGATTTGAAGATAAGCCTCCTACTTCGCATTAATTTGAAGCTAACTCGATTGATTCGACTGCATTTGAATCTATATCACTTATATCGGAATTATCTGAAGATAAATCATTTGCTTCTCATGTATTTGAAGCTATGCCGTCTATTTCGCATTTATTTGAAGCTAAATCATATGTTTCGCATGGATTTGAAGCTAACTCGTTTGTTTCGCCTGCATTTGAAGATAAATCATGTATAGCACAAGTATTTGAAGCTAACCCATTTGTATCGCGTGGATTTGAAGCTAAGCGTTCCACTTCGCATTGATTTGAAGCTAACTCGATTGTTTCGCCTGCATTTGAAGCTATATCACTTACATCGCAATTATCTGCAGATAAATCATTTGTTTCTCATGTATTTGAAGCTAAGCCTTCCACTTCGCATTGATTTGAACCTAAATAATGTGTTTCGCTTGGATTTGAAGGTAAAGCGTTTGTTTCGCATGCAGTTGAAGCTAAATCATGTATATCACAAGTATTTGAAGCTAAACCATTTGTTTCTCATGTATTTGAAGCTAAGCGTTCCACTTCGCATTGATTTGAAGCTAACTCGATTGTTTCGCCTGCATTTGAAGCAATATCACTTACATCGCAATTATCTGAAGATAAATCATTTGTTTCTCATGTATTTGAAGCTATATCACTTACATCGCAATTATCTGAAGATAAATCATTTGTTTCTCATGTATTTGAAGCTAAGGCGTCTATTTCGCATTTATTTGAAGCTAAATCATATGTTTCGCATGGATGTGAAGCTAACTCGTTTTTTTCGCCTGTATTTGAAGATAAATCTTGTATATCACAAGTATTTGAAGCTAAACCATTCGCTTCGCATGGATTTGAAGCAAAGCCTTCAACTTCGCATTGACTTGAAGATAAATCATGTGTTTCGCTTGGATTTGAAGCTAACTCGTTTGTTTCGCATGCAGTTGAAGCTAAATCATGTATATCACAAGTATTTGAAGCTAAACCATTTGTTTCGCATGGATTCGAAGATAACTCTACTACTTCGCATTCATTTGAAGCTAAATCATGTGTTTCGCTTTGATTTGAAGCTCACTCGTTTGTTTCGCATGCAGTTGAATCTAAATCATGTATATCACAAGTACTTGAAGCTAAGCCGTTTGATTGGCATGGATTTGAAGCTATGACTTCTACATCGCAGTGATTCGATGATAAATCATGTGTTCGCTTGGATTTGAAGCTAACTCGTTTGTTTCGCTCCCAGTTGAAGCAAAATCATGTATATCACGAGTATTTGTAGCTAAATAATTTGATTCGCACTGATTTGAAGCAAAGCCTTCTACTTCGAATTGATTTGGGGCTAAATCACGTGATTCGCGTGGATTTGAACCTAACTCGTTTTTTCGCATGTAGTTGAAGCTAAATAATGTATATCACAGGTATTTGAAGCTAAACCATTTGTTTCGCATGGATTCGTAGATAACCCTTCTACTTCGCATTGATTTGATGCTAAATCATGTGTTTCGCACGGATTTGAATTTAACTCGTTGTGTCGCATGCTGTTGAAGCTAAATCATGTATATCACAAGAATTTGAAGCAAAACCATTTGTATCGCATGGATTCGAAGATAACTCTTCTACTTCGCATTCATTTGAAGCTAAATCATGTGTTTCGCTTGGATTTGAAGCCAGCTCGTTGGTTTCTCATGCAGTTGAAGCTAAATCATGTATATCACAAGTATGTGAAGCTTAACCATTTTATTGGCATGGATTCGAAGCTAAGCGTTCTACTCCGCATTGATTTGAAGATAAATCATGTATTCGCTTGCATTTAAGCCAACTTGTTTGATTCGTATGCAGTTGACGCTATATCACTTATATTCGCAAGTATTTGAAGATAAATCACTCGTTTCGCATGGATTTGAAGCTAAGCCTCCTACTTCGTATTGATTTGAAGCTAAATCATGTGTTTCGATTGGATTTGAAACTACCTCGTTTGCTTCGCATGGATTTGACGTTAACTCGATTGCTTCCCATGCATTTGAAGCTCAATCATGTACATCTCAAGTATTTGAAGCTAAACCATTTGTTTCGCATTGGTTTTGAAGCTAAGCCTTCTATTTCGCATATGATTTGAAGCTAAGTCATGTGTTTCTCATGGAATTGAAGCAACACGTTTCTATCGCATGGATTTAAAGCTAACTCGTTTGTCTCGCCTGAATTTGAAGCTAAATCATATATATCACAAATATTTGAAGCTAAACCATTTGTTTCGCATGGACTTGAAGTTAAGCCTTCGACTTCGCATTGATTTGTAGCTAAATCATGTGTTCCGCCTGGATTTAAAGCTAACACGTTTGTCTCTCCTGCATTTGAAGCTAATTCATATATATCACAAATATTTGAAGCTAAACCATTTGTTTCGCATGGACTTGAAGTTAAGCCTTCGACTTCGCATTGATTTGTAGCTAAATCATGTGTTCTGCCTGGATTTCAAGATAACTCGATTGTTTCGCATGCAGTTGAAGCTAAATCATGTATATCGCAAATATTTGAAGCTAAACCATTTGTTTCGCATGGATTAGAAAGTAAGCCTTCTATCTTGTATTGATTTTAAGCTAAATCATGGGTTTCGCATGGATTTAAATCTAACTCGTTTATTTCGCACGCATTGAAGCTAAGCCTTCGACTTCGCATTGATTTGAAGCAAAATCAAGTATTTCGCTTGGATTTGAAGCTAACTCGTTTGTTTCGCATGCAGTTGAATCTCAATTATGTATCTCACAAGTATTTGAAGCTAATCCATTTGTTTCGCACGGATTTGAAGCTAAGCCTTCTCCTTCGCATTGATTTGAAGCTAAATCATGTCTTACGCTTGGATTTGAAGCTCACTCCTTTGTTTCTCCTGCATTTGAAGCTATATCACTTATATCGCAAGTACTTGAAGCTAAATCATTTGTGTCGCATGGAATTGATGCTAAGCCTTCTACTTCGCTTTCATTTGGAGCTAAATCGTGCGTTTCGCATGGATTTAAAGCTAACACGTTTGTTTCGCATGCAGTTGAATCTAAATCATATATATCACAAGTATTTGAAGATAATCCATTTGATTCGCATGGATTTGAAGCTAAGCCTTCTACTTCGCATTGATTTGAAGTTAAATAAAGTGTTTCGTTTGGATTTGAAGCAAACTTGTTTGTTTCGTATACAGTTGAAGCTATATCACTTATGTTCGCAAGTATTTGAAGCTAAATCATTCGTTTCGCATGGATTCGAAAATCAGCCTTCTATTTCGCATTGATTTGAAGCTAAATCATGAGTTTCGCATGGATTTGAAGCTAACTCGTTTGTTTCGCATGGATTTGAAGCTAACTCATTTGTTCCGCATGCAGTTGAACCGAAATCATGTATATCACAAGTATTTGAAGCTAAACCATTTGTTTCGCATTGGTTTTGAAACTAAGCCTTCTATTTCGCATTGATTTGAAGCTAAATCAAGTGTTTCGCTTGGATTTGAAGTTAACTCGTTAGTTTCGCATGCAGTTGACGCTAAATCATGTATCTCACAAGTATTTGAAGCTAATCCATTTGTTTCGCATGGATTTGAAGCTAAGCCTTCTCCTTCGCATTGATTTGAAGCTAAATCATGTCTTACGCTTGGATTTGAAGCTCACTCCTTTGTTTCTCCTGCATTTGAAGCTATATCACTTATATCGCATGTATTTGAAGCTAAATCATTTGTGTCGCATGGAATTGATGCTAAGCCTTCTACTTCGCTTTGATTTGGAGCTAAATCGTGCGTTTCGCATGGATTTAAAGCTAACACGTTTGTTTCGCATGCAGTTGAATCTAAATCATATATATCACAAATATTTGAAGCTAAACCATTTGTTTCGCATGGATTTGAAGTTAAGCCTTCTACTTCGCATTGATTTGTAGCTAAATCATGTGTTCCGCCTGGATTTCAAGATAACTCGATTGTTTCGCATGCAGTTAAAGTTCAATCATGTATACCTCAAGTATTTGAAGCTAAACCATTTGTTTCGCATTGTTTTTGAAGCTAAGCCTTCTATTTCACATTGATTTGAAGCTAAAGCATGAGTTTCGCATGGATTTGAAGCTAACTCGTTTGTTTCGCATTGATTTGAAGATAAATCATGTGTTTCGCTTGGATTTGAAGCTAACTCGTTTGTTTCGCATGCAGTTGAAGCTAAATCGTGTATATCACAAGTATTTGAAGCTAAACCATCTGTTTCGCATGGATTTGAAGAAAAGTCTCCTACTTCGCATTAATTTGAAGCTAACTTGATTGTTTCGCCCGCATATGAAGCTATATCACTTATATCGCAATTATCTGAAGATAAATCATTTGTTTCTCATGTATTTGAAGATAAGCCTTGTACTTCGCATTGATTTGAAGCTAAATCATGTGTTTCACATGGATTTGAAGCTAACTCGTTTGTTTCGCATGCAGTTGAAGCTAAATCATATTTATCACAAGTATCTGAGTATAAACCATGTGTTTCGCATGAATATTAAGCTAAACTATGTGTTTCGCATGAATTTGAAGCTAAATGTTGTGTTTCGCATGGATTTGAAGCTATCTCTTTTGTTTCGCCTGCATTTGAAGATAAATCATGTATATCACAAGTATTTGAAGCTAAACCGTTTGTTTCGCTTGGATTTGAAGGTAAAGCGTTTGTTTCGCATGCAGCTGAAGCTGAAACATGTATATCACAAGTATTTTAAGCTAAACCATTTGTTTCGCATGAATTTGAAGCTAAGCCTTCCACTTCGTTTTGATTTGAAGCTAAATCATGTGTTTCGCTTGGTTTTGAAGCTAACTCGTTTGTTTCGCATGCAGTTGAAGCTAAATCATGTATAGCACAAGTATTTGAAGGTAAACCGTTTGCTTCACATGGATTTGAAGATATGCCTTCTACTTCGCATTGATTTGAAGCTAATCATGTGTTTCGCTGTGATTTGAAGCTAACACGTTTGTTTCGCATGCAGTTGAAGCTAAATCACGTTTATCAAAAGTATTAGAAGCTAAACCATTTGTTTCGCATGGATTTGAAGATAAGCCTCCTACTTCGCATTGATTTGAAGCTAAGTCTTCTACTTCGCATTGATTTGGAGGTAAATCATGTGTTTCGCTTGGATTTGAAGCTAAGCCTTCTACTTCGCTTTGATTTGAAGCTAAATCATGTGTTTCGCTTGGTTTTGAAGCTAACTCGTTTGTTTCGCATGCAGTTGAAGCTAAATCATGCATATCACAAGTATTTGAAGCTAAACCATTTGTTTCGCATGAATTTGAATCGAAGCCTTCTACTTCGCATTGATTTGAAGCTAAGTCTTCTACTTCGCATTGATTTGGAGGTATATCATGTGTTTCGCTTGGTTTTGAAGCTAACTCGTTTGTTTCGCATGCAGTTGTAGCTAAATCATGCATATCACAAGTATTTGAAGCTAAACCATTTGTTTCGCATGAATTTGAATCTAAGCCTTCTACTTTGCATTGATTTGAAGCTAACTCGATTGTTTCACCTGCATTTGAAGCTACATCACTTATATCGCAATTATCTGAAGATAAATCATTTGTTTCTCATGTATTTGAAGCTAAGCCTTCTACTTCGCTTTGATTTGAAGATAAACCACGTGATTCGCATGGACTTGAGACTAACTTGTTTGTATCGCGTGCATTTGAAGCTATATCACTTACATCGTAATTATCTGAAGTTAAATCATTTGTTTCTCATGTATTTGAAGATAAGGCTTCTACTTCGCATTGAGTTGCAGCTAAATCATGTGTTTCGCTTGGTTTTGAAGCTAACTCGTTTGTTTCGCAAGCAGTTGAAGCTAAATCATGTATATCACAAGTATTTGAAGATAAACCATTTTTTCGCATGGATTTGAAGATAAGCCTTCTACTTCGCATTGATTTGAAGCTAACTCGATTGTTTCGCCTGCATTTGCAGCTATATCACATATATCGCAATTATCTGATGATAAATCATATGTTTCTCATGTATTTGAACATAAGCCTTGTACTTCGCATTGATTTGAATCTAAATCATGTGTTTCGCATGGATTTGAAGCTAACTCGTTTGTTTCGCCTGCATTTGAAGCTATATCACTTATATCGCAAGTATTTGAAGCTAAATCATTTGTGTCGCATGGAATTGATGCTAAGCCTTCTACTTCGCTTTCATTTGGAGCTAAATCGTGCGTTTCGCATGGATTTAAAGCTAACACGTTTGTTTCGCATGCAGTTGAACCGAAATCATGTATATCACAAGTATTTGAAGCTAAACCATTTGTTTCGCATTGGTTTTGAAACTAAGCCTTCTATTTCGCATTGATTTGAAGCTAAATCAAGTGTTTCGCTTGGATTTGAAGTTAACTCGTTAGTTTCGCATGCAGTTGACGCTAAATCATGTATCTCACAAGTATTTGAAGCTAATCCATTTGTTTCGCATGGATTTGAAGCTAAGCCTTCTCCTTCGCATTGATTTGAAGCTAAATCATGTCTTACGCTTGGATTTGAAGCTCACTCCTTTGTTTCTCCTGCATTTGAAGCTATATCACTTATATCGCATGTATTTGAAGCTAAATCATTTGTGTCGCATGGAATTGATGCTAAGCCTTCTACTTCGCTTTGATTTGGAGCTAAATCGTGCGTTTCGCATGGATTTAAAGCTAACACGTTTGTTTCGCATGCAGTTGAATCTAAATCATATATATCACAAATATTTGAAGCTAAACCATTTGTTTCGCATGGATTTGAAGTTAAGCCTTCTACTTCGCATTGATTTGTAGCTAAATCATGTGTTCCGCCTGGATTTCAAGATAACTCGATTGTTTCGCATGCAGTTAAAGTTCAATCATGTATACCTCAAGTATTTGAAGCTAAACCATTTGTTTCGCATTGTTTTTGAAGCTAAGCCTTCTATTTCACATTGATTTGAAGCTAAAGCATGAGTTTCGCATGATTTGAAGCTAACTCGTTTGTTTCGCATTGATTTGAAGATAAATCATGTGTTTCGCTTGGATTTGAAGCTAACTCGTTTGTTTCGCATGCAGTTGAAGCTAAATCGTGTATATCACAAGTATTTGAAGATAAACCATTTTTTCGCATGGATTTGAAGATAAGCCTTCTACTTCGCATTGATTTGAAGCTAACTCGATTGTTTCGCCTGCATTTGCAGCTATATCACATATATCGCAATTATCTGATGATAAATCATATGTTTCTCATGTATTTGAACATAAGCCTTGTACTTCGCACTGATTTGAATCTAAATCATGTGTTTCGCATGGATTTGAAGCTAACTCGTTTGTTTCGCCTGCATTTGGAGACAAATCATGTATATCACAAGTATTTGAAGCTAAACCGTTTGATTCGCATGGATTTGATGCTAAGCCTTCTACTTCGCATTGATTTGCAGGTAAATGATGTGTTTCGCTTGGTTTTGAAGCTAACTCGTTTGTTTCGCATGCAGTTGAAGCTAAATCATGTATATCACAAGTATTTGAAGCTAAACCATTGGTTTCGCATGGATTTGAAGATAAGCCTTCTACTTCGCATTGATTTGAAGCTAACTCGATTGTTTCACCTGCATTTGAAGCTACATCACTTATATCGCAATTATCTGAAGATAAATCATTTGTTTCTCATGTATTTGAAGCTAAGCCTTCTACTTCGCTTTGATTTGAAGATAAACCACGTGATTCGCATGGACTTGAGACTAACTCGTTTGTATCGCGTGCATTTGAAGCTATATCACTTACATCGTAATTATCTGAAGTTAAATCATTTGTTTCTCATGTATTTGAAGCTAAGGCTTCTACTTCGCATTGATTTGCAGCTAAATCATGTGTTTCGCTTGGTTTTGAAGCTAACTCGTTTGTTTCGCAAGCAGTTGAAGCTAAATCATGTATATCACAAGTATTTGAAGATAAACCATTTTTTCGCATGGATTTGAAGATAAGCCTTCTACTTCGCATTGATTTGAAGCTAACTCGATTGTTTCGCCTGCATTTGCAGCTATATCACATATATCGCTATTATCTGATGATAAATCATATGTTTCTCATGTATTTGAAGCTAAGGCTTCTACTTCGCATTGATTTGAATCTAAATCATGTGTTTCGCATGGATTTGAAGCTAACTCGTTTGTTTCGCCTGCATTTGGAGACAAATCATGTATATCACAAGTATTTGGAGCTAAACCATTCGCTTCGTACGGATTTGAAGCAAAGCCTTCAACTTCGCATTGATTTGAAGATAAATCATGTGTTTCGCTTGGATTTGAAGCTATCACGTTTGTTTCGCATGCAGTTGAAGCTAAATCATGTATATCACAAGTATTTGAAGCTAAACCATTTGTTTCACATTGATTTGATGATTAGCATTCTACGTCGCATTGAGTTGAAGCTAAATCATATGTTTCGCATGGATTTGAAGCTAACTCGTTTTCTTCGCCTGTATTTGAAGATAAATCATATATATGACAAGTATTTGAAGCTAAACCATACGCTTCGCATGGATTTGAAGCAAAGCCTTCAACTTCGCATTGATTTGAAGATAAATCATGTGTTTCGCTTAGATTTGAAGCTAACACGTTTGTTTAGCATGCAGTTGAAGCTAAAACATGTACATCACAAGTATCTGGAGCTAATTCATCTGTTTCGCAAGAATATGAAGCTATGAAGCTAATCCATGTGATTCGCATGAATTTGAAGCTAAATCATGTGTGTGGCATGGATTTGAAGCTCTATCACTTATATCGCAATTATCTGAAGATAAATCATTTGTTTCTCATGTGTCTAAAGCTAAGCCTTCTACTTCGCATTGATTTGAAGCTAAATCATGTGTAGCGCATGGATTTGAAGCTAACTCGTTTGTTTCGCCTGCATTTGAAGCTAAATCATGTATATCACAAGTATTTGAATCTAAACAATTTGTTTCGCATTGATTTGAAGATAAGCTTTCTACTTCGCATTGATTTGAAACTAACTCGATTGTTCGCCTGCATTTGCAGCTATATCACATATATCGCAATTATCTGATGATAAATCATATGTTTCTCATGTATTTGAACATAAGCCTTGTACTTCGCATTGATTTGAAGCTAAATCATGTGTTTCGCATGGATTTGAAGCTAACTCGTTTGTATCGCATGCAGTTGAAGCTAAATCATGTATATCTCAAGTATTTGAAGCTAAACCATCTGTTTCGCATGGATTTGAAGATAAGTCTCCTACTTCGCATTAATTTGAAGCTAACTTGATTGATTCGACTGCATTTGAATCTATATCACTTATCTCGCAATTATCTGTAGATAAATCATTTGCTTCTCATGTATTTGAAGCTAAGCCGCCTATTTCGCACTGATTTGAAGCTAAATCATATGTTTTGCATGGATTTGAAGCTAACTCGTTTTATTCGCCTGTATTTGAAGATAAATCATGTACATCACAAGTATCTGGATCTAATCCACCTGTTTCGCAAGAATATGAAGCTATGAAGCTAATCCATGTGATTCGTATGAATTTGAAGCTAAATCATGTGTTTCGCATGGATTTGAAGCTGTATCACTTATATCGCAATTATCTGAAGATAAATCATTTGTTTCTCACGTATTTGAAGCTAAGCCTTCTACTTCGAATTGATTTGAAGCTAACTCGATTGTTTCGCCCGCATATGAAGCTATATCACTTATATCGCAATTATCTGAAGATAAATCATTTGTTTCTCATGTATTTGAAGATAAGCCTTGTACTTCGCATTGATTTGAAGCTAAATCATGTGTTTCACATGGATTTGAAGCTAACTCGTTTGTTTCGCATGCAGTTGAAGCTAAATCATATTTATCACAAGTATCTGAGTATAAACCATGTGTTTCGCATGAATATTAAGCTAAACTATGTGTTTCGCATGAATTTGAAGCTAAATGTGTGTTTCGCATGGATTTGAAGCTATCTCTTTTGTTTCGCCTGCATTTGAAGATAAATCATGTATATCACAAGTATTTGAAGCTAAACCGTTTGTTTCGCTTGGATTTGAAGGTAAAGCGTTTGTTTCGCATGCAGCTGAAGCTGAAACATGTATATCACAAGTATTTTAAGCTAAACCATTTGTTTCGCATGAATTTGAAGCTAAGCCTTCCACTTCGTTTTGATTTGAAGCTAAATCATGTGTTTCGCTTGGTTTTGAAGCTAACTCGTTTGTTTCGCATGCAGTTGAAGCTAAATCATGTATAGCACAAGTATTTGAAGGTAAACCGTTTGCTTCACATGGATTTGAAGATATGCCTTCTACTTCGCATTGATTTGAAGCTAAATCATGTGTTTCGCTTGGTTTTGAAGCTAACTCGTTTGTTTCGCATGCAGTTGAAGCTAAATCATGCATATCACAAGTATTTGAAGCTAAACCATTTGTTTCGCATGAATTTGAATCGAAGCCTTCTACTTCGCATTGATTTGAAGCTAAGTCTTCTACTTCGCATTGATTTGGAGGTATATCATGTGTTTCGCTTGGTTTTGAAGCTAACTCGTTTGTTTCGCATGCAGTTGTAGCTAAATCATGCATATCACAAGTATTTGAAGCTAAACCATTTGTTTCGCATGAATTTGAATCTAAGCCTTCTACTTCGCATTGATTTGAAGCTAACTCGATTGTTTCACCTGCATTTGAAGCTACATCACTTATATCGCAATTATCTGAAGATAAATCATTTGTTTCTCATGTATTTGAAGCTAAGCCTTCTACTTCGCTTTGATTTGAAGATAAACCACGTGATTCGCATGGACTTGAGGACTAACTCGTTTGTATCGCGTGCATTTGAAGCTATATCACTTACATCGTAATTATCTGAAGTTAAATCATTTGTTTCTCATGTATTTGAAGATAAGGCTTCTACTTCGCATTGAGTTGCAGCTAAATCATGTGTTTCGCTTGGTTTTGAAGCTAACTCGTTTGTTTCGCAAGCAGTTGAAGCTAAATCATGTATATCACAAGTATTTGAAGATAAACCATTTTTTCGCATGGATTTGAAGATAAGCCTTCTACTTCGCATTGATTTGAAGCTAACTCGATTGTTTCGCCTGCATTTGCAGCTATATCACATATATCGCAATTATCTGATGATAAATCATATGTTTCTAATGTATTTGAACATAAGCCTTGTACTTCGCATTGATTTGAATCTAAATCATGTGGTTTCGCATGGATTTGAAGCTAACTCGTTTGTTTCGCCTGCATTTGGAGACAAATCATGTATATCACAAGTATTTGGAGCTACACCATTCGCTTCGTACGGATTTGAAGCAAAGCCTTCAACTTCGCATTGATTTGAAGATAAATCATGTGTTTCGCTTGGATTTGAAGCTATCACGTTTGTTTCGCATGCAGTTGAAGCTAAATCATGTATATCACAAGTATTTGAAGCTAAACCATTTGTTTCACATTGATTTGATGATTAGCATTCTACGTCGCATTGAGTTGAAGCTAAATCATATGTTTCGCATGGATTTGAAGCTAACTCGTTTTCTTCGCCTGTATTTGAAGATAAATCATATATATGACAAGTATTTGAAGCTAAACCATACGCTTCGCATGGATTTGAAGCAAAGCCTTCAACTTCGCATTGATTTGAAGATAAATCATGTGTTTCGCTTAGATTTGAAGCTAACACGTTTGTTTAGCATGCAGTTGAAGCTAAAACATGTACATCACAAGTATCTGGAGCTAATTCATCTGTTTCGCAAGAATATGAAGCTATGAAGCTAATCCATGTGATTCGCATGAATTTGAAGCTAAATCATGTGTGTGGCATGGATTTGAAGCTCTATCACTTATATCGCAATTATCTGAAGATAAATCATTTGTTTCTCATGTGTTTAAAGCTAAGCCTTCTACTTCGCATTGATTTGAAGCTAAATCATGTGTAGCGCATGGATTTGAAGCTAAACTCGTTTGTTTCGCCTGCATTTGAAGCTAAATCATGTATATCACAAGTATTTGAATCTAAACAATTTGTTTCGCATTGATTTGAAACTGACTCGATTGTTTCGCCTGCATTTGCAGCTATATCACATATATCGCAATTATCTGATGATAAATCATATGTTTCTCATGTATTTGAACATAAGCCTTGTACTTCGCATTGATTTGAAGCTAAATCATGTGTTTCGCATGGATTTGAAGCTAACTCGTTTGTATCGCATGCAGTTGAAGCTAAATCATGTATATCTCAAGTATTTGAAGCTAAACCATCTGTTTCGCATGGATTTGAAGATAAGTCTCCTACTTCGCATTAATTTGAAGCTAACTTGATTGATTCGACTGCATTTGAATCTATATCACTTATCTCGCAATTATCTGTAGATAAATCATTTGCTTCTCATGTATTTGAAGCTAAGCCGTCTATTTCGCACTGATTTGAAGCTAAATCATATGTTTTGCATGGATTTGAAGCTAACTCGTTTTATTCGCCTGTATTTGAAGATAAATCATGTACATCACAAGTATCTGGATCTAATCCACCTGTTTCGCAAGAATATGAAGCTATGAAGCTAATCCATGTGATTCGTATGAATTTGAAGTTAAATCATGTGTTTCGCATGGATTTGAAGCTGTATCACTTATATCGCAATTATCTGAAGATGAATCATTTGTTTCTCACGTATTTGAAGCTAAGCCTTCTACTTCGAATTGATTTGAAGCTAACTCGATTGTTTCGCCCGCATATGAAGCTATATCACTTATATCGCAATTATCTGAAGATAAATCATTTGTTTCTCATGTATTTGAAGATAAGCCTTGTACTTCGCATTGATTTGAAGCTAAATCATGTGTTTCGCATGGATTTGAAGCTAACTCGTTTGTTTCGCATGCAGTTGAAGCTAAATCATATTTATCACAAGTATCTGAGTATAAACCATGTGTTTCGCATGAATATTAAGCTAAACTATGTGTTTCGCATGAATTTGAAGCTAAATGTTGTGTTTCGCATGGATTTTAAGCTATCTCTTTTGTTTCGCCTGCATTTGAAGATAAATCATGTATATCACAAGTATTTGAAGCTAAACCGTTTGTTTCGCTTGGATTTGAAGGTAAAGCGTTTGTTTCGCATGCAGCTGAAGCTGAAACATGTATATCACAAGTATTTTAAGCTAAACCATTTGTTTCACATGAATTTCAAGCTAAGCCTTCTACTTCGTTTTGATTTGAAGCTAAATCATGTGTTTCGCTTGGTTTTGAAGCTAACTCGTTTGTTTCGCATGCAGTTGAAGCTAAATCATGTATAGCACAAGTATTTGAAGGTAAACCGTTTGCTTCACATGGATTTGAAGATATGCCTTCTACTTCGCATTGATTTGAAGCTAAATCATGTGTTTCGCTGTGATTTGAAGCTAACACGTTTGTTTCGCATGCAGTTGAAGCTAAATCATGTTTATCAAAAGTATTAGAAGCTAAACCATTTGTTTCGCATGGATTTGAAGATAAGCCTCCTACTTCGCATTGATTTGAAGCTAAGTCTTCTACTTCGCATTGATTTGGAGGTAAATCATGTGTTTCGCTTGGATTTGAAGCTAAGCCTTCTACTTCGCTTTGATTTGAAGCTAAATCATGTGTTTCGCTTGGTTTTGAAGCTAACTCGTTTGTTTCGCATGCAGTTGAAGCTAAATCATGCATATCACAAGTATTTGAAGCTAAACCATTTGTTTCGCATGAATTTGAATCTAAGCCTTCTACTTCGCATTGATTTGAAGCTAAGTCTTCTACTTCGCATTGATTTGGAGGTAAATCATGTGTTTCGCTTGGTTTTGAAGCTAACTCGTTTGTTTCGCATGCAGTTGTAGCTAAATCATGCATATCACAAGTATTTGAAGCTAAACCATTTGTTTCGCATTGATTTGAAGATAAGCTTTCTACTTCGCATTGATTTGAAACTAACTCGATTGTTTCGCCTGCATTTGCAGCTATATCACATATATCGCAATTATCTGATGATAAATCATATGTTTCTCATGTATTTGAACATAAGCCTTGTACTTCGCATTGATTTGAAGCTAAATCATGTGTTTCGCATGGATTTGAAGCTAACTCGTTTGTATCGCATGCAGTTGAAGCTAAATCATGTATATCTCAAGTATTTGAAGCTAAACCATCTGTTTCGCATGGATTTGAAGATAATTCTCCTACTTCGCATTAATTTGAAGCTAACTCGATTGATTCGACTGCATTTGAATCTATATCACTTATCTCGCAATTATCTGTAGATAAATCATTTGCTTCTCATGTATTTGAAGCTAAGCCGTCTATTTCGCACTGATTTGAAGCTAAATCATATGTTTTGCATGGATTTGAAGCTAACTCGTTTTATTCGCCTGTATTTAAAGATAAATCATGTATATCACAAGTATTTGGAGCTAAACCATTTGTTTCACATTGATTTGATGATTAGCATTCTACGTCGCATTGATTTGAAGCTAAATCATATGTTTCGCATGGATTTGAAGCTAACTCGTTTTCTTCGCCTGTATTTGAAGATAAATCATATATATGACAAGTATTTGAAGCTAAACCATACGCTTCGCATGGGTTTTGAAGCAAAACTTTCATCTTCGCATTGATTTGAAGATAAATCATGCGTTTCGCTTGGATTTGAAGCTAACACGTTTGTTTCGCATGCAGTTGAAGCTAAAACATGTACATCACAAGTATCTGGATCTAATCCATCCGTTTTCGCAAGAATATGAATCTATGAAGCTAATCCATGTGATTCGCTTGAATTTGAAGCTAAATCATGTGTTTCGCATGGATTTCAAGCTGCATCACTTATATCGCAATTATCTGTAGATAAATCATTTGTTTCTCATGTGTTTGAAGCTAAGCCTTCTACTTCGCATTGATTCGAAGCTAAATCATGTGAATCGCATGGATTTGAAGCTAACTCGTTTGATTCGACTGCATTTGAAGCTAAATCATGTATATCACAAGTATTTGAATCTAAACCATTTGTTTCGCATTGATTTGAAGATAAGCTTTCTACTTCGCATTGATTTGAAACTAACTCGATTGTTTCGCCTGCATTTGCAGCTATATCACATATATCGCAATTATCTGATGATAAATCATATGTTTCTCATGTATTTGAACATAAGCCTTGTACTTCGCATTGATTTGAAGCTAAATCATGTGTTTCGCATGGATTTCAAGCTGCATCACTTATATCGCAATTATCTGTAGATAAATCATTTGTTTCTCATGTGTTTGAAGCTAAGCCTTCTACTTCGCATTGATTCGAAGCTAAATCATGTGAATCGCATGGATTTGAAGCTAACTCGTTTGATTCGACTGCATTTGAAGCTAAATCATGTATATCACAAGTATTTGAATCTAAACCATTTGTTTCGCATTGATTTGAAGATAAGCTTTCTACTTCGCATTGATTTGAAACTAACTCGATTGTTTCGCCTGCATTTGCAGCTATATCACATATATCGCAATTATCTGATGATAAATCATATGTTTCTCATGTATTTGAACATAAGCCTTGTACTTCGCATTGATTTGAAGCTAAATCATGTGTTTCGCATGGATTTGAAGCTAACTCGTTTGTATCGCATGCAGTTGAAGCTAAATCATGTATATCTCAAGTATTTGAAGCTAAACCATCTGTTTCGCATGGATTTGAAGATAATTCTCCTACTTCGCATTAATTTGAAGCTAACTCGATTGATTCGACTGCATTTGAATCTATATCACTTATCTCGCAATTATCTGTAGATAAATCATTTGCTTCTCATGTATTTGAAGCTAAGCCGTCTATTTCGCACTGATTTGAAGCTAAATCATATGTTTTGCATGGATTTGAAGCTAACTCGTTTTATTCGCCTGTATTTAAAGATAAATCATGTATATCACAAGTATTTGGAGCTAAACCATTTGTTTCACATTGATTTGATGATTAGCATTCTACGTCGCATTGATTTGAAGCTAAATCATATGTTTCGCATGGATTTGAAGCTAACTCGTTTTCTTCGCCTGTATTTGAAGATAAATCATATATATGACAAGTATTTGAAGCTAAACCATACGCTTCGCATGGGTTTGAAGCAAAACTTTCATCTTCGCATTGATTTGAAGATAAATCATGCGTTTCGCTTGGATTTGAAGCTAACACGTTTGTTTCGCATGCAGTTGAAGCTAAAACATGTACATCACAAGTATCTGGATCTAATCCATCCGTTTCGCAAGAATATGAATCTATGAAGCTAATCCATGTGATTCGCTTGAATTTGAAGCTAAATCATGTGTTTCGCATGGATTTCAAGCTGCATCACTTATATCGCAATTATCTGTAGATAAATCATTTGTTTCTCATGTGTTTGAAGCTAAGCCTTCTACTTCGCATTGATTCGAAGCTAAATCATGTGAATCGCATGGATTTGAAGCTAACTCGTTTGATTCGACTGCATTTGAAGCTAAATCATGTATATCACAAGTATTTGAATCTAAACCATTTGTTTCGCATTGATTTGAAGATAAGCTTTCTACTTCGCATTGATTTGAAACTAACTCGATTGTTTCGCCTGCATTTGCAGCTATATCACATATATCGCAATTATCTGATGATAAATCATATGTTTCTCATGTATTTGAACATAAGCCTTGTACTTCGCATTGATTTGAAGCTAAATCATGTGTTTCGCATGGATTTGAAGCTAACTCGTTTGTATCGCATGCAGTTGAAGCTAAATCATGTATATCTCAAGTATTTGAAGCTAAACCATCTGTTTCGCATGGATTTGAAGATAATTCTCCTACTTCGCATTAATTTGAAGCTAACTCGATTGATTCGACTGCATTTAAATCTATATCACTTATCTCGCAATTATCTGTAGATAAATCATTTGCTTCTCATGTATTTGAAGCTAAGCCGTCTATTTCGCACTGATTTGAAGCTAAATCATATGTTTTGCATGGATTTGAAGCTAACTCGTTTTATTCGCCTGTATTTAAAGATAAATCATGTATATCACAAGTATTTGGAGCTAAACCATTTGTTTCACATTGATTTGATGATTAGCATTCTACGTCGCATTGATTTGAAGCTAAATCATATGTTTCGCATGGATTTGAAGCTAACTCGTTTTCTTCGCCTGTATTTGAAGATAAATCATATATATGACAAGTATTTGAAGCTAAACCATACGCTTCGCATGGATTTGAAGCAAAGCCTTCAACTTCGCATTGATTTGAAGATAAATCATGTGTTTCGCTTAGATTTGAAGCTAACACGTTTGTTTAGCATGCAGTTGAAGCTAAAACATGTACATCACAAGTATCTGGATCTAATTCATCTGTTTCGCAAGAATATGAAGCTATGAAGCTAATCCATGTGATTCGCATGAATTTGAAGCTAAATCATGTGTGTGGCATGGATTTGAAGCTCTATCACTTATATCGCAATTATCTGAAGATAAATCATTTGTTTCTCATGTGTTTAAAGCTAAGCCTTCTACTTCGCATTGATTTGAAGCTAAATCATGTGTAGCGCATGGATTTGAAGCTAACTCGTTTATTTCGCCTGCATTTGAATCTAAATCATGTATATCTCAAGTATTTGAAGCTAAACCATCTGTTTCGCATGGATTTGAAGATAAGTCTCCTACTTCGCATTAATTTGAAGCTAACTCGATTGATTCGACTGCATTTGAATCTATATCACTTACCTCGTAATTATCTGTAGATAAATCATTTGCTTCTCATGTATTTGAAGCTAAGCAGTCTATTTCGCACTGATTTGAAGCTAAATCATATGTTTTGCATGGATTTGAAGCTAACTCGTTTTATTCGCCTGTATTTGAAGATAAATCATGTACATCACAAGTATTTGAAGCTAAACCATTCGCTTCGCATGGATTTGAAGAAAAGCCTTAAACTTCGCATTGATATGAAGATAAATCATGTGTTTCGCTTGGATTTGAAGCTAACACGTTTATTTAGCATGCAGTTGAAGCTAAAACATGTACATCACAAGTATTTGGATCTAATCCACCTGTTTCGCAAGAATATGAAGCTATGAAGCTAATCCATGTGATTCGTATGAATTTGAAGCTAAATCATGTGTTTCGCATGGATTTGAAGCTGTATCACTTATATCGCAATTATCTGAAGATAAATCATTTGTTTCTCACGTATTTGAAGCTAAGCCTTCTACTTCGCATTGATTTGAAGCTAACTCGATTGTTTCGCCCGCATATGAAGCTATATCACTTATATCGCAATTATCTGAAGATTAATCATTTGTTTCTCATGTATTTGAAGATAAGCCTTGTACTTCGCATTGATTTGAAGCTAAATCATATGTTTCGCATGGATTTGAAGCTATCTCTTTTGTTTCGCCTGCATTTGAAGATAAATCATGTATATCACAAGTATTTGAAGCTAAACCGTTTGTTTCGCTTGGATTTGAAGGTAAAGCGTTTGTTTCGCATGCAGCTGAAGCTGAAACATGTATATCACAAGTATTTTAAGCTAAAACATTTGTTTCGCATGAATTTGAAGCTAAGCCTTCTACTTCGCTTTGATTTGAAGCTAAATCATGTGTTTCGCTTGGTTTTGAAGCTAACTCGTTTGTTTCGCATGCAGTTGAAGCTAAATCATGTATAGCACAAGTATTTGAAGGCAAACCGTTTGCTTCACATGGATTTGAAGATATGCCTTCTACTTCGCATTGATTTGAAGCTAAATCATGTGTTTCGCTGTGATTTGAAGCTAACACGTTTGTTTCGCACGCAGTTGAAGCTAAATCATGTTTATCAAAAGTATTAGAAGCTAAACCATTTGTTTCGCATGGATTTGAAGATAAGCCTCCTACTTCGCATTGATTTGAAGCTAAGTCTTCTACTTCGCATTGATTTGGAGGTAAATCATGTGTTTCGCTTGGATTTGAAGCTAAGCCTTCTACTTCGCTTTGATTTGAAGCTAAATCATGTGTTTCGCTTGGTTTTGAAGCTAACTCGTTTGTTTCGCATGCAGTTGAAGCTAAATCATGCATATCACAAGTATTTGAAGCTAAACCATTTGTTTCGCATGAATTTGAATCTAAGCCTTCTACTTCGCATTGATTTGAAGCTAAGTCTTCTACTTCGCATTGATTTGGAGGTAAATCATGTGTTTCGCTTGGTTTTGAAACTAACTCGTTTGTTTCGCCTGCATTTGAAGCTGTTTCTTTTATATCGCAAGTATTTGAAGCTAAACCATTTGTTTCGGATGGATTTGAAGATAAGCCTTCTACTTCGCATTGATTTAAATCCAAATCATGTGTGTGGCATGGATTTGAAGCTCTATCACTTATATCGCAATTATCTGAAGATAAATCATTTGTTTCTCATGTGTTTAAAGCTAAGCCTTCCACTTCGCATTGATTTGAAGCTAAATCATGTGTAGCGCATGGATTTGAAGCTAACTCGTTTGTTTCGCCTGCATTTGAAGCTAAATCATGTATATCACAAGTATTTGAATCTAAACCATTTGTTTCGCATTGATTTGAAGATAAGCTTTCTACTTCGCATTGATTTGAAACTAACTCGATTGTTTCGCCTGCATTTGCAGCTATATCACATATATCGCAATTATCTGATGATAAATCATATGTTTCTCATGTATTTGAACATAAGCCTTGTACTTCGCATTGATTTGAAGCTAAATCATGTGTTTCGCTGTGATTTGAAGCTAACACGTTTGTTTCGCATGCAGTTGAAGCTAAATCATGTTTATCAAAAGTATTAGAAGCTAAACCATTTGTTTCGCATGGATTTGAAGATAAGCCTCCTACTTCGCATTGATTTGAAGCTAAGTCTTCTACTTCGCATTGATTTGGAGGTAAATCATGTGTTTCGCTTGGATTTGAAGCTAAGCCCTCTACTTCGCTTTGATTTGAAGCTAAATCATGTGTTTCGCTTGGTTTTGAAGCTAACTCGTTTGTTTCGCATGCAGTTGAAGCTCAATCATGCATATCACAAGTATTTGAAGCTAAACCATTTGTTTCGCATGAATTTGAATCTAAGCCTTCTACTTCGCATGGATTTGAAGATAAGCCTCCTACTTCGCATTGATTTGAAGCTAAGTCTTCTACTTCGCATTGATTTGGAGGTAAATCATGTGTTTCGCTTGGATTTGAAGCTAAGCCTTCTACTTCGCTTTGATTTGAAGCTAAATCATGTGTTTCGCTTGGTTTTGAAGCTAACTCGTTTGTTTCGCATGCAGTTGAAGCTAAATCATGCATATCACAAGTATTTGAAGCTAAACCATTTGTTTCGCATGAATTTGAATCTAAGCCTTCTACTTCGCATTGATTTGAAGCTAAGTCTTCTACTTCGCATTGATTTGGAGGTAAATCATGTGTTTCGCTTGGTTTTGAAACTAACTCGTTTGTTTCGCCTGCATTTGAAGCTGTTTCTTTTATATCGCAAGTATTTGAAGCTAAACCATTTGTTTCGGATGGATTTGAAGATAAGCCTTCTACTTCGCATTGATTTAAATCCAAATCATGTGTGTGGCATGGATTTGAAGCTCTATCACTTATATCGCAATTATCTGAAGATAAATCATTTGTTTCTCATGTGTTTAAAGCTAAGCCTTCCACTTCGCATTGATTTGAAGCTAAATCATGTGTAGCGCATGGATTTGAAGCTAACTCGTTTGTTTCGCCTGCATTTGAAGCTAAATCATGTATATCACAAGTATTTGAATCTAAACCATTTGTTTCGCATTGATTTGAAGATAAGCTTTCTACTTCGCATTGATTTGAAACTAACTCGATTGTTTCGCCTGCATTTGCAGCTATATCACATATATCGCAATTATCTGATGATAAATCATATGTTTCTCATGTATTTGAACATAAGCCTTGTACTTCGCATTGATTTGAAGCTAAATCATGTGTTTCGCTGTGATTTGAAGCTAACACGTTTGTTTCGCATGCAGTTGAAGCTAAATCATGTTTATCAAAAGTATTAGAAGCTAAACCATTTGTTTCGCATGGATTTGAAGATAAGCCTCCTACTTCGCATTGATTTGAAGCTAAGTCTTCTACTTCGCATTGATTTGGAGGTAAATCATGTGTTTCGCTTGGATTTGAAGCTAAGCCCTCTACTTCGCTTTGATTTGAAGCTAAATCATGTGTTTCGCTTGGTTTTGAAGCTAACTCGTTTGTTTCGCATGCAGTTGAAGCTCAATCATGCATATCACAAGTATTTGAAGCTAAACCATTTGTTTCGCATGAATTTGAATCTAAGCCTTCTACTTCGCATTGATTTGAAGCTAAGTCTTCTACTTCGCATTGATTTGGAGGTAAATCATGTGTTTCGCTTGGTTTTGAAGCTAACTCGTTTGTTTCGCATGCAGTTGTAGCTAAATCATGCATATCACAAGTATCTCAAGCTAAACCATTTGTTTCGCTTGAATTTGAATCTAAGCCTTCTACTTCGCATTGATTTGAAGCTAAGTCTTCTACTTCGCATTGATCTGGAGGTAAATCATGTGTTTCGCTTGGATTTGAAGCTAACTCGTTTGTTTCGATTGCAGTTGAAGCTAAATCATGTTTATCACAAGTATCTGAATATAAACCATCTGTGTCGCATGAATATTGAGCTAAACCATGTATTTCGAATGAATTTGAAGCTAAATGATGTGTTTCGCATGGATATGAAGCTAACTCTTTTGTTTCGCCTGTATTTGAAGATAAATCATGTATATCACAAGTATTTGAAGCTAAACCATATGTTTCGGATTGATTTGAAGGTAAGCCTTCTACTTCGCATTGATTTGAAGCTAAATCATGTGTTTCGCATGGATTTGAAGCTAACTCGTTTGTTTCGCATGCAGTTGAAGCTAAATCATATTTATCACAAGTATCTGAGTATAAACCATGTGTTTCGCATGAATATTAAGCTAAACTATGTGTTTCGCATGAATTTGAAGCTAAATGTTATGTTTCGCATGGATTTGAAGCTATCTCTTTTGTTTCGCCTGCATTTGAAGATAAATCATGTATATAACAAGTATTTGAAGCTAAACCGTTTGTTTCGCTTGGATTTGAAGGTAAAGCGTTTGTTTCGCATGCAGCTGAAGCTGAAACATGTATATCACAAGTATTTGAAGCTAAACCATTTGTTTCGCATGAATTTGAAGCTAAGCCTTCTACTTCGCTTTGATTTGAAGCTAAATCATGTGTTTCGCTTGGTTTTGAAGCTAACTCGTTTGTTTCGCATGCAGTTGAAGCTAAATCATGTATAGCACAAGTATTTGAAGGTAAACCGTTTGATTCACATGGATTTGAAGATATGCCATCTACTTCGCATTGATTTGAAGCTAAATCATGTGTTTCGCTGTGATTTGAAGCTAACACGTTTGTTTCGCATGCAGTTGAAGCTAAATCATGTTTATCAAAAGTATTAGAAGCTAAACCATTTGTTTCGCATGGATTTGAAGATAAGCCTCCTACTTCGCATTGATTTGAAGCTAAGTCTTCTACTTCGCATTGATTTGGAGGTAAATCATGTGTTTCGCTTGGATTTGAAGCTAAGCCTTCTACTTCGCTTTGATTTGAAGCTAAATCATGTGTTTCGCTTGGTTTTGAAGCTAACTCGTTTGTTTCGCATGCAGTTGAAGCTCAATCATGCATATCACAAGTATTTGAAGCTAAACCATTTGTTTCACATGAATTTGAACCTAAGCCTTCTACTTCGCATTGATTTGAAGCTAAGTCTTCTACTTCGCATTGATTTGGAGGTAAATCATGTGTTTCGCTTGGTTTTGAAGCTAACTCGTTTGTTTCGCATGCAGTTGAAGCTAAATCATGCATATCACAAGTATTTGAAGCTAAACCATTTGTTTCGCATGAATTTGAATCTAAGCCTTCTACTTCGCATTGATTTGAAGCTAAGTCTTCAAACTTCGCATTGATCTGGAGGTAAATCATGTGTTTCGCTTGGATTTGAAGCTAACTCGTTTGTTTCGATTGCAGTTGAAGCTAAATCATGTTCATCACAAGTATCTGAATATAAACCATCTGTGTCGCATGAATATTGAGCTAAACCATGTATTTCGCATGAATTTGAAGCTAAATGATGTGTTTCGCATGGATACGAAGCTAACTCTTTTGTTTCGCCTGTATTTGAAGATAAATCATGTATATCACAAGTATTTGAAGCTAAACCATTTGTTTCGGATTGATTTGAAGATAAGCTTTCTACTTCGCATTGATTTGAAACTAACTCGATTGTTTCGCCTGCATTTGCAGCTATATCACATATATCGCAATTATCTGATGATAAATCATATGTTTCTCATGTATTTGAACATAAGCCTTGTACTTCGCATTGATTTGAAGCTAAATCATGTGTTTCGCTTGGATTTGAAGCTATCACGTTTGTTTCGCATGCAGTTGAAGCTAAATCATGTATATCACAAGTATTTGAAGCTAAAACATTCGCTTCGCATGGGTTTGAAGCAAAACTTTCATCTTTGCATTGATTTGAAGATAAATCATGAGTTTCGCTTGGATTTGAAGCTAACACGTTTGTTTCGCATGCAGTTGAAGCTAAAACATGTACATCACAAGTATCTGGATCTAATCCATCCGTTTCGCAAGAATATGAATCTATGAAGCTAATCCATGTGATTCGCTTGAATTTGAAGCTAAATCATGTGTTTCGCATAGATTTCAAGCTGCATCACTTATATCGCAATTATCTGTAGATAAATCATTTGTTTCTCATGTGTTTGAAGCTAAGCCTTCTACTTCGCATTGATTCGAAGCTAAATCATGTGAATCGCATGGATTTGAAGCTAACTCGTTTGATTCGCATGCAGTTGAAGCTAAATCATGTATATCACGAGTATTTGAAGCTAAACCATTTGTTTCGGATTGATTTGAAGCTAAGCCTTCTACTTCGCATTGATTTGATGCTAAATCATATGTTTCGCATGAATTTGAAACTAACTCGTTTGTTTCGCCTGCATTTGAAGCTGTTACTTTTATATCGCAAGTATTTGAAGCTAAACCATTTGTTTCGGATGGAGTTGAAGATAAGCCTTCTACTTCGCATTGATTTAAATCCAAATCGTGTGTATGGCATGGATTTGAAGCTGTATCACTTATATCGCAATTATCTGAAGATAAATCATTTGTTTCTCACGTATTTGAAGCTAAGCCTTCTACTTCGCATTGATTTGAAGCTAACTCGATTGTTTCGCCCGCATATGAAGCTATATCACTTATATCGCAATTATCTGAAGATAAATCATTTGTTTCTCATGTATTTGAAGATAAGCCTTGTACATCGCATTGATTTGAAGCTAAATCATGTGTTTCGCATGGATTTGAAGCTAACTCGATTGTATCGCATGCAGTTGAAGCTAAATCATGTATATCTCAAGTATTTGAAGCTAAACCATTTGTTTCGCATGAATTTGAAGCTAAGCCTTCTACTTCGCTTTGATTTGAAGCTAAATCATGTGTTTCGCTTGGTTTTGAAGCTAACTCGTTTGTTTCGCATGCAGTTGAAGCTAAATCATGTGTAGCACAAGTATTTGAAGGTAAACCGTTTGCTTCACATGGATTTGAACATATGCCTTCTACTTCGCATTGATTTGAAGCTAAATCATGTGTTTCGCTGTGATTTGAAGCTAACACGTTTGTTTCGCATGCAGTTGAAGCTAAATCATGTTTATCAAAAGTATTAGAAGCTAAACCATTTGTTTCGCATGGATTTGATGATAATCCTCCTACTTCGCATTGATTTGAAGCTAAGTCTTCTACTTCGCATTGATTTGGAGGTAAATCATGTGTTTCGCTTGGATTTGAAGCTAAGCCCTCTACTTCGCTTTGATTTGAAGCTAAATCATGTGTTTCGCTTGGTTTTGAAGCTAACTCGTTTGTTTCGCATGCAGTTGAAGCTAAATCATGCATATCACAAGTATTTGAAGCTAAACCATTTGTTTCGCATGAATTTGAATCTAAGCCTTCTACTTCGCATTGATTTGAAGCTAAGTCTTCTACTTCGCATTGATTTGGAGGTAAATCATGTGTTTCGCTTGGTTTTGAAGCTAACTCGTTTGTTTCGCATGCAGTTGAAGCTAAATCATGCATATCACAAGTATTTGAAACTAAACCATTTGTTTCGCATGAATTTGAATCTAAGCCTTATACTTCGCATTGATTTGAAGCTAAGTCTTCTACTTCGCATTGATCTGGAGGTAAATCATGTGTTTCGCTTGGATTTGAAGCTAACTCGTTTGTTTCGATTGCAGTTGAAGCTAAATCATGTTTATCACAAGTATCTGAATATAAACCATCTGTGTCGCATGAATATTGAGCTAAACCATGTATTTCGCATGAATTTGAAGCTAAATGATGTGTTTCGCATGGATATGAAGCTAACTCTTTTGTTTCGCCTGTATTTGAAGATAAATCATGTATAGCACAAGTATTTGAAGCTAAACCATTTGTTTCGGATTGATTTGAAGGTAAGCCTTCTACTTCGCATTGATTTGATGCTAAATCATATGTTTCGCATGGATTTGAAACTAACTCGTTTGTTTCGTCTTCATTTGAAGCTGTTTCATTTATATCGCAAGTGTTTGAAGCTAAACCATTTGTTTCGAATGGATTTGAAGATAAGCCTTCTACTTCGCATTGATTTAAATCTAAATCGTGTGTATGGCATGGATTCGAAGCTAACTCGTTTGTTTCGCCTGCATTTGAAGTTAAATCATGTATATCACAAGTATTTGAAGCTAAAACATTCGCTTCGCATGGGTTTGAAGCAAAACTTTCATCTTCGCATTGATTTGAAGATAAATCATGCGTTTCGCTTGGATTTGAAGCTAACACGTTTGTTTCGCATGCAGTTGAAGCTAAAACATGTACATCACAAGTATCTGGATCTAATCCATCCGTTTCGCAAGAATATGAAGCTATGAAGCTAATCCATGTGATTCGCTTGAATTTGAAGCTAAATCATGTGTTTCGCATGGATTTGAAGCTGCATCGCTTATATCGCAATTATCTGTAGATAAATCATTTGTTTCTCATGTGTTTGAAGCTAAGCCTTCTACTTCGCATTGATTCGAAGCTAAATCATGTGAATCGCATGGATTTGAAGCTAACTCGTTTGATTCGCATGCAGTTGAAGCTAAATCATGTATATCACGAGTATTTGAAGCTAAACCATTTGTTTCGGATTGATTTGAAGCTAAGCCTTCTACTTCGCATTGATTTGATGCTAAACCATATGTTTCGCATGGATTTGAAACTAACTCGTTTGTTTCGTCTTCATTTGAAGCTGTTTCTTTTATATCGCAAGTATTTGAAGCTAAACCATTTGTTTCGGATGGATTTGAAGATAAGCCTTCTACTTCGCATTGATTTAAATCCAAATCGTGTGTATGGCATGGATTTGAAGCTGTATCACTTATATCGCAATTATCTGAAGATAAATCATTTGTTTCTCATGTGTTTGAAGCTAAGCCTTCTACTTCGCATTGATTCGAAGCTAAATCATGTGAATCGCATGCATTTGAAGCTAACTCGTTTGATTCGCATGCATTTGAAGCTAAATCATGTATATCACGAGTATTTGAAACTAAACCATTTGTTTCGGATTGATTTGAAGCTAAGCCTTCTACTTCGCATTGATTTGATGCTAAATCATATGTTTCGCATGGATTTGAAACTAACTCGTTTGTTTCGTCTTCATTTGAAGCTGTTTCATTTATATCGCAAGTATTTGAAGCTAAACCATTTGTTTCGGATGGATTTGAAGATAAGCCTTCTACTTCGCATTGATTTAAATCTAAATCGTATGTATGGCATGGATTTGAAGCTAACTCGTTTGTTTCGCATGCTGTTGAAGCTAAATCATGTTTATCACAAGTATCTGAATCTAAACCATCTGTTTCGCAAGAATATGAAGCTAAACCATGTGTTTCGCATGAATTTGAAGCTAAATGATGTGTTTCGCTTGGTTTTGAAGCTAACTCTTTTGTTTCGCCTGCATTTGAAGATAAATCATGCATATCACAAGTATTTGAAGCTAAACCATTTGTTTCGCATGGATTTGAAGATAAGCCTCCTACTTCGCATTGATTTGAAGCTAAGTCTTCTACTTCGCATTGATTTGGAGGTAAATCATGTGTTTCGCTTGGATTTGAAGCTAAGCCTTCTACTTCGCTTTGATTTGAAGATAAATCATGTGTTTCGCTTGGTTTTCAAGCTAACTCGTTTGATTCGCATGCAGTTGAAGCTAAATCATGCATATCACAAGTATTTGAAGCTAAACCATTTGTTTCGCATGAATTTGAATCTAAGCCTTCTACTTCGCATTGATTTGAAGCTAAGTCTTCTACTTCGCATTGATTTGGAGGTAAATCATGTGTTTCGCTTGGTTTTGAAGCTAACTCGTTTGTTTCGCATGCAGTTGATGCTAAATCATGCATATCACAAGTATTTGAAGCTAAACCATTTGTTTCGCATGAATTTGAATCTAAGCCTTCTACTTCGCATTGATTTGAAGCTAAGTCTTCTACTTCGCATTGATCTGGAGGTAAATCATGTGTTTCGCTTGGATTTGAAGATAACTCGTTTGTTTCGATTGCAGTTGAAGCTAAATCATGTTTATCACAAGTATCTGAATATAAACCATCTGTGTCGCATGAATATTGAGCTAAACCATGTATTTCGCATGAATTTGAAGATAAATGATGTGTTTCGCATGGATATGAAGCTAGCTCTTTTGTTTCGCCTGCATTTGAAGATAAATCATGTATATCATAAGTATTTGAAGCTCAACCGTTTGATTCGCATGGATTTGAAGCTATCCCTTCTACTTCGCATTGATTTGCAGCTAAATTATGTGTTTCGCTTGGTGTTGAAGCTAACTCGATTGTTTCGCATGCAGTTGAAGCTAAATCATGTATAGCACAAGTATTTGAAGATAAACCGTTTGTTTCACATAGATTTGAAGATATGCCTTATACTTCGCATTGATTTGAAGCTAAATCATGTGTTTCGCTGTGATTTGAAGCTAACTCGTTTGTTTCGCATGCAGTTGAAGCTAAATCATGTTTATCAAAAGTATTAGAAGCTAAACCATTTGTTTCGCATGGATTTGAAGATAAGCCTCCTACTTCGCATTAATTTGAAGCTAACTCGATTGATTGTACTGCATTTGAATCTATATCACTTATATCGCAATTATCTGAAGATAAAGCATTTGCTTCTCATGTATTTGAAGCTAAGCCGTCTATTTCGCATTGATTTGAAGCTAAATCATATGTTTCGCATGGATTTGAAGCTAACTCGTTTTTTTCCCCTGTATTTAAAGATAAATCATGTATATCACAAGTATTTGAAGCTAAACCATTCGCTTCGCACGGATTTGAAGCAAAGCCTTCAACTTCGCATTGATTTGAAGATAAATCATGTGTTTCGCTTGAATTTGAAGCTAACTCGTTTGTTTCGCATGCAGTTGAAGCTAAATCATGTATATCACAAGTATTTGAAGCTAAACCATTTGTTTCACATTGATTTGATGATAAGCATTCTACGTCGCATTGATTTGAAGCTAAGCCTTCCACTTCGCATTGATTTGAAGCTAACTCGATTGTTTCGCCTGCATTTGAAGCTATATCACTTATATCGCAATTATCTGAAGATAAATCATTTGTTTCTCATGTATTTGAAGCTAAGCCTTCCACTTCGCATTGATTTGAACCTAAATAATGTGTTTCGCTTGGATTTGAAGGTAAAACGTTTGTTTCGCATGCAGTTGAAGCTAAATCATGTATATCACAAGTATTTGAAGCTAAACCATTTGTTTCGCATGCATTTGAAGCTATGCCTTCTACTTCGCATTGATTTGAAGCTAAATCATGTGTTTCGCATGGTTTTGAAGCTAACTCGTTTGTATCGCATGCAGTTGAAGCTAAATCATGTATATCTCAAGTATTTGAAGCTAAACCATTTGTTTCGCATGGATTTGAAGATAAGTCTCCTACTTCGCATTAATTTGAAGCTAACTCGATTGATTCGACTGCATTTGAATCTATATCACTTATATCGCAATTATCTGTAGATAAATCATTTGCTTCTCATGTATTTGAAGCTAAGCCTTCTACTTCGCATTGATTTGAAGCTAAATCATATGTTTCGCTTGGATTTGAAGCTAACTCGTTTGTTTCTCCTACATTTGAAGCTAAATCATGTATATCACAAGTATTTGAAGCTAAACCATTTGTTTCGCATGGTTTCGAATTTAAGCCTTCTACTTCGCATTGATTTGAAGCTAAATCATTTGATTCGCTTGAATTTGAGGCTATCTCGTTTGTTTCGCATACAGTTGAAGCTAAATAATGTGTATTACAAGCATTTGAAGCTAAATCATTTGTTTTGCATGGATTTGAAGCTAACTCGATTGTTTCGCCCGCATATGAAGCTATATCACTTATATCGCAATTATCTGAAGATAAATCATTTGTTTCTCATGTATTTGAAGCTAAGCCTTCCACTTCGCATTGATTTGAACCTAAATAATGTGTTTCGCTTGGATTTGAAGGTAAAGCGTTTGTTTCGCATGCAGTTGAAGCTAAATCATGTATATCTCAAGTATTTGAAGCTATATCATATGTTTTGCACGGATTTGAAGCTAACTCGTTTTATTCGCCTGTATTTGAAGATAAATCATGTATATCACAAGTATTTGAAGCTAAACCATTCGCTTCGCATGGATTTGAAGCAAAGCCTTCAACTTCGCATTGATTTGAAGATAAATCATGTGTTTCGCTTAGATTTGAAGCAAACACGTTTGTTTAGCATGCAGTTGAAGCTAAAACATGTACATCACAATTATCTGGATCTAATTCATCTGTTTCGCATGAATATGAAGCTATGAAGCTAATCCATGTGATTCGCATGAATTTGAAGCTAAATCATGTGTGTCGCATGGATTTGAAGCTCTATCACTTATATCACAATTATCTGAAGATAAATCATTTGTTTCTCACGTATTTGAAGCTAAGCCTTCCACTTCGCATTGATTTGAAGCTAACTCGATTGTTTCGCATGGTTTTGAAGCTAAGTCGTTTGTATCGCATGCAGTTGAAGCTAAATCATGTATATCTCAAGTATTTGAAGCTAAACCATTTGTTTCGCATGAATTTGAAGCAAAGCCTTCAACATCGCATTGATTTTAAGATAAATCATGTGTTTCGCTTGAATTTGAAGCTAACTCGTTTGTTTCGCATGCAGTTGAAGCTAAATCATGTATATCACAAGTATTTGAAGCTAAACCATTTGTTTCACATTGATTTGATGATAAGCATTCTACGTCGCATTGATTTGAAGCTAAGCCTTCCACTTCGCATTGATTTGAAGCTAACTCGATTGTTTCGCCTGCATTTGAAGCTATATCACTTATATCGCAATTATCTGAAGATAAATCATTTGTTTCTCATGTATTTGAAGCTAAGCCTTCCACTTCGCATTGATTTGAACTTAAATAATGTGTTTCGCTTGGATTTGAAGGTAAAGCGTTTGTTTTGCATGCAGTTGAAGCTAAATCATGTATATCACAAGTATTTGAAGCTAAACCATTTGTTTCGCATGAATTTGAAGCAAAGCCTTCAACTTCGCATTGATTTTAAGATAAATCATGTGTTTCTCTTGGATTTGATGCTAACACGTTTGTTTAGCATGCACTTGAAGCTAAAACATGTACATCACAAGTATCTGGATCTAATCCATCTGTTTCGCAAGAATATTAAGCTATGAAGCTAATCCATGTGATTCGTATGAATTTGAAGCTAAATCATGTGTTTCGCATGGATTTGAAGCTGTATCACTTATATCACAATTATCTGAAGATAAATCATTTGTTTCTCACGTATTTGAAGCTAAGCCTTCCACTTCGCATTGATTTGAAGCTAACTCGATTGTTTCGCATGGTTTTGAAGCTAAGTCGTTTGTATCGCATGCAGTTGAAGCTAAATCATGTATATCTCAAATATTTGAAGCTAAACCATTTGTTTCTCATGTGTTTAAAGCTGAGCCTTCCACTTCGCATTGATTTGAAGCTAACTCGATTGTTTCGCCTGCATATGAAGCTATATCACTTATATCGCAATTATCTGAAGATAAATCATTTGTTTCTAATGTATTTGAAGCTAAGCCGTCTATTTCGCATTGATTTGAAGCTAAATCATATGTTTCGCATGGATTTGAAGCTATCACGTTTTTTTCGCCTGTATTTAAAGATAAATCATGTATATCACAAGTATTTGAAGCTAAACCATTCGCTTCGCACGGATTTGAAGCAAAGCCTTCAACTTCGCATTGATTTGAAGATAAATCATGTGTTTCGCTTGGATTTGAAGCTATCACGTTTGTTTCGCATGCAGTTGAAGCTAAATCATGTATATCACAAGTATTTGAAGCTAAACCATTTGTTTCACATTGATTTGGTGATTAGCATTCTACGTCGCATTGATTTGAAGCTAAGCCTTCTATTTCGCATTGATTTGAAGGTAAATCATGTGTTTCGCTTGGATTTGAAGCTAACTCGTTTTTTTCGCATGCAGTTGAAGCTAAATCATGTTTATCACAAGTATCTGAATATAAACCATCTGTTTTGCATGAATATTAAGCTAAACCATGTGTTTCGCATGAATTTGAAGCTAAATGATGTGTTTCGCTTGGTTTTGAAGCTAACTCTTTTGTTTCGCCTGCATTTGAAGATAAGTCATGTATAGCACAAGTATTTGAAGCTAAACCATTTGTTTCGCATGGACTTGAAGATAAGCCTACTACTTCGCATTGATTTGAAGTTAACTCGATTGTTTCGCCTGCATTTGAAGCTATATTACTTATATCGCAATTATCTGAAGATAAATCATTTGTTTCTCATGTATTTGAAGCTAAGCCTTCCACTTCCCATTGATTTGAACCTAAATAATGTGGTTCGCTTGGATTTGAAGGTAAAGCGCTTGTTTCGCATGCATTTGAAGCTAAATTATGTATATCACAAGTATTTGAAGCTAAACTATTTGTTTCGCATGGATTTGAAGCAAAGCCTTCAACTTCGCATTGATTTGAAGCTAAATCATGTGTAGCGCATGGATTTGAAGCTGACTCGTTTGTATCGCATGCAGTTGAAGCTAAATCATGTATATCACAAGTATTTGAAGCTAAACCATTTGTTTCGCATGAATTTGAAGCTAAGCCTTCTACTTCGCATTAATTTGAAGCTAACTCGATTGATTCGAATGCATTTGTATCTATATCACTTATATCGCAATTATCTGAAGATAAATCATTTGCTTCTCATGTATTTGAAGATAAGCCTCCTACTTCGCATTGATTTGATGCTAAATCGTGTGTTTCGCATGGATTTCAAGATAACTCGTTTCTTTCGCATGCAGATGAAGCTAAATTATGTATATCACAAGTATTTGAAGCTGAACAATTTGTTTCGCATGGATTTAAAGCTATGCCTTCAAGTTCGCATTGATTTGAAGCTAAATCATGTGTTTCGCATGGATTTCAAGATGACTCCTTCGTTTGGCATGAAGTTGAACCTAAATCATGTATATCACAAGTATTTGATGCTAAACCATTTGTTTCGCATTGATTTGAAGCTCAGGCTTATACTTAGCATTGTTTTGATGTTAAATTATGTGTTTCCCTTGGGTATGAAGCAAAATCGTTTGTTTCGCATGCAGCTGAAGCTAAATCACGTATATCGCAATTATCTGAAGATAAATTATTTGTTTCTCATGTATTTGAAGCTAAGCCTTCTACTTCGCATTGATTTGAAGCTAAGTCATGTGTTTCGCATGGATTTGAAGCTAACTCGTTTGTTTCACAATGCAGTTGATGCTAAATCATGTATAAAACAAGTATTTGAAGCTAAACCATTTATTTCGCATGTGTTTGAAGCTAAGACTTCTACTTTGCATGAAATTGAAGCTATGTCATGTGTTTCGCTTGGATTTGAAACTAACTCGTTTGTTTCGTCTTCATTTGAAGCTGTTTCATTTATATTGCAAGTATTTGATGCTAAACCATTTGTTTCGGATGTATTTGAAGATAAGTCTTCTACTTCGCATTCATTTAAATCTAAATCGTGTGTATGGCATGGATTTGAAGCTAACTCGTTTATTTCGCATGCATTTGAAGCTAAATCATGTATATCACAAGTATTTGAAGCTAAGCCATTTGTTTCGGATTGATTTGAAGCTAAGCCTTCTACTTCGCATTGATTTGATGCTAAATCATATGTTTCGCATGGATTTGAAACTAACTCGTTTGTTTCGTCTTCATTTGAAGCTGATTCATTTATGTCGCAAGTATTTGAAGCTAAACCATTTGTTTCGCATGGATTTGAAGATAAGCCTCCTACTTCGCATTAATTGGAAGCTAACTCGATTGATTCGACTGCATTTGAATCTATATCAATTATATCGCAATTATCTGAAGATAAATCATTTGCTTCTCATATATTTGAAGCTAAGCCGTCTATTTCGCATTGATTTGAAGCTAAATCATGAGTTTCGCATGGATTTGAAGCTAACTCGTTTGTTTCGCATGCAGTTGCAGCTCAATCATGTATATCACAAGTATTTGAAGCCAAATCATTCGCTTCGCATGGGTTTGAAGCAAAACTTTCATCTTCGCATTGATTTGAAGATAAATCATGCGTTCCGCTTGGATTTGAAGCTAACACGTTTGTTTCGCATGCAGTTGAATATAAAACATGTACATCACAAGTATCTGGATCTAATCCATCCGTTTCGCAAGAATATGAAGCTATGAAGCTAATCCATGTGATTCGCTTGAATTTGAAGCTAAATCATGTGTTTCGCATGGATTTGAAGCTGTATCACTTATATCGCAATTATCTGTAGATAAATCATTTGTTTCTCATGTGTTTGAAGCTAAGCCTTCTACTCCGCATTGATTCGAAGCTAAATCATGTGAATCGCATGGATTTGAAGCTAACTCTTTTGTTTCGCCTGCATTTGAAGATAAATCATGTATATCACAAGTATTTGAAGCTAAACCATTTGTTTCGCATGAATTTGAAGCTAAGCCTTCTACTTCGCATTGATTTGAAGCTAACTCGATTGTTTCGCCAGCATTTGAAGCTATATTACTTATATCGCAATTATCTGAAGATAAATCATTTGTTTCTCATGTGTTTGAAGCTAAGCCTTCTACTTCGCATTGATTCGAAGCTAAATCATGTGAATCGCATGGATTTGAAGCTAACTCGTTTGATTCGCATGCAGTTGAAGCTAAATCATGTATATCACGAGTATTTGAATCTAAACCATTTGTTTCGGATTGATTTGAAGCTAAGCCTTCTACTTCGCATTGATTTGAAGCTAACTCGATTGTTTCGCCTGCATTTGAAGCTATATCACTTATATCGCAATTATCTGAAGATAAATCACTTGTTTCTCATGTATTTGAAGCTAAGTCTTCCACTTCGCTTTGATTTGAACCTAAATAATGTGTTTCGCTTCGATTTGAAGGTAAAGCGTTTGTTTCGCATGCAGCTGAAGCTGAATCATGTATATCACAAGTATTTGAAGCTAAACCATTTGTTTCGCATGAATTTGAAGCTCAGCCTTCTACTTCGCTTTGATTTGAAGCTAAATCATGTGTTTCGCTTGGTTTTGAAGCTAACTCGTTTGTTTCGCATGCAGTTGAAGCTAAATCATGCATATCACAAGTATTTGAAGCTAAACCATTTGTTTCGCACGGATTTGAAGATAAGCCTTCTACTTCGCATTGATTTGAAGCTAACTCGATTGTTTCGCCAGCATTTGAAGCTATATCACTTATATCGCAATTATCTGAAGATAAATCATTTGTTTCTCATGTGTTTGAAGCTAAGCCTTCTACTTCGCATTGATTCGAAGCTAAATCATGTGAATCGCATGGATTTGAAGCTAACTCGTTTGATTCGCATGCAGTTGAATCTAAATCATGTATATCACGAGTATTTGAAACTAAACCATTTGTTTCGGATTTATTTGAAGCTAAGCCTTCTACTTCGCATTGATTTGATGCTAAATCATATGTTTCGCATGGATTTGAAACTAACTCGTTTGTTTCGTCTTCATTTGAAGCTGTTTCATTTATATCGCAAGTATTTGAAGCTAAACCATTTGTTTCGGATGGATTTGAAGATAAGCCTTCTACTTCGCATTGATTTAAATCGAAATCGTATGTATGGCATGGATTTGAAGCTAACTCGTTTGTTTCGCATGCTGTTGAAGCTAAATCATGTTTATCACAAGTATCTGAATCTAAACCATCTGTTTCGCAAGAATATGAAGCTATACCATGTGTTTCGCATGAATTTGAAGCTAAATGATGTGTATCGCTTGGTTTTGAAGCTAACTCTTTTGTTTCGCCTCCATTTGAAGATAAATCATGTATAGCACAAGTATTTGAAGCTAAACCATTTGTTTCGGATTGATTTGAAGCTAAGCCTTCTACTTCGCATTGATGTGATGCTAAATCATATGTTTCGCATGGATTTGAAACTAACTCGTTTGTTTCGTCTTCATTTGAAGCTGATTCATTTATATCGCAAGTATTTGAAGCTAAACCATTTGTTTCGCATGGATTTGAAGATAAGCCTCCTACTTCGCATTAATTGGAAGCTAACTCGATTGATTCGACTGCATTTGAATCTATATCAATTATATCACAATTATCTGAAGATAAATCATTTGCTTCTCATATATTTGAAGCTAAGCCGTCTATTTCGCATTTATTTGAAGCTAAATCATAGGTCTAGCATGGATTTGAAGCTGACTCGTTTTTTTCGCCTGTATTTGAAGATAAATCATGTATATCACAAGTATTTGAAGCTAAACCATTGGTTTCGCATGGATTTGAAGATAAGCCTTCTACTTCGCATTGATTTGAAGCTAACTCGATTGTTTCACCTGCATTTGAAGCTACATCACTTATATCGCAATTATCTGAAGATAAATCATTTGCTTCTCATGTATTTGAAGATAAGCCTCCTACTTCGCATTGATTTGTTGCTAAATCGTGTGTTTCGCATGGATTTCAAGACAACTCGTTTCTTTCGCATGCAGATGAAGCTAAATCATGTATATCACAAGTATTTGAAGCTAAACAATTTGTTTCGCATGGATTTAAAGCTATGCCATCAAGTTCGCATTGATTTGAATCTAAATCATGTGTTTCGCATGGATTTCAAGATGACTCCTTCGTTTGGCATGAAGTTGAACCTAAATCATGTATATCACAAGTATTTGATGCTAAACCATTTGGTTCGCATGGATTTAAAGCTAAACCTTCTACTTCGCATTGATTTGCAGCTAAATCATGTGTTTCGCTTGGTTTTGAAGCTAACTCGTTTGTTTCGCCTGCATTTGAAGGTAAATCTTGTATATCACAAGTATTTGAAGCTAAACCGTTTGATTCGAATGGATTTGAAGCTAAGCCTTCTACTTCGCATTGATTTGCAGCTAAATCATGTGTTTCGCTTGGTTTTGAAGCTAACTCGTTTGTTTCTCATCAGTTGAAGCTGAATCATGTATATCACAAGTATTTGAAGCTAAACCGTTTGATTCGAATGGATTTGAAGCTAAGCCTTCTACTTCGCATTGATTTGCAGCTAAATCATGTGTTTCGCTTGGTTTTGAAGCTAACTCGTTTGTTTCTCATCAGTTGAAGCTGAATCAGGTATATCACAAGTATTTGAAGCTAAACCTTTTCTTTCGCATGAATTTGAAGCAAAGCCTCCTACTTCGCATTAATTTGAAGCTAACTCGATTGAAACGACTGCATTTGAATCTATATCACTTATATCGCAATTATCTGAAGATAAACCATTTGCTTCTCATATATTTGAAGCTAACCCGTCTATTTCGCATTGACTTGAAGCTAAATCATGTGTTTCGCATGGATTTGAAGCTAACTCGTTTGTTTCACCTGCATTTGAAGCTGAATCATGTATATCATAAGAATTTGAAGCTAAACCATTTGTGTCGCATGAATTTGAAGCTAAGCGTTCTACTTCGCATTGATTTGAATCTAAATCATGTGTTTCGCTTGGTTTTGAAGCTAACTCGTTTGTTTCGCATGCAGTTGAAGCTGAATCATGTATATCACAAGTATTTGAAGCTAAACCATTTCTTTCGCATGAATGTGAAGCAAAGCCTCCTACTTCGCATTAATTTGAAGCTAACTCGATTGATTCGACTGTATTTGAATCTATACCACTTATATTGCAATTATCTGAAGATAAACCATTTGCTTCTCATGTATTTGAAGCTAAGCCGTCTATTTCGCATTGATTTGAAGCTACATCATGTGTTTCGCATGGATTTGAAGGTAACTTGTTTGTTTCGCCTGCGTTTGAAGCTGAATCATGTATATCACAAGTATTTGAAGCTAAACCATTTGTTTCGCATGAATTTGAAGCTAAGCCTTCTACTTCGCATTGATTTGCAGCTAAATCATGTGTTTCGCTTGGTTTTGAAGCTAACACTTTTGTTTCGCCTGCATTTGAAGATAAATCATGTACATCACAAGTATTTGAAGCTAAACCATTTGTTTCGCATGAATTTGAAGCTAAGCCTTCTACTTCGCATTGATTTGCAGCTAAGTCATGTGTTTCGCTTGGTTTTGAAGCTAACTCGTTTGTTTCGCATGCAGTAGAAGCTGAATCATGTATATCACAAATATTTGAAGCTAAACCATTTCTTTCGCATGAATTTGAAGCTAAGCCTTCTATTTCGCATTGATTTGAAGCTAAATCATGAGTTTCGCATGGATTTGTAGCTAACTCGTTTGTTTCGCATGCAGTTGAAGCTCAATCATGTATATCACAAGTATTTGAAGCTAAAAAATTCGCTTCGCATGGGTTTGAAGCAAAACTTTCATCTTCGCATTGATTTGAAGATAAATCATGCGTTTCGCTTGGATTTGAAGCTAACACGTTTGTTTCGCATGCAGTTGAATCTAAAACATGTACATCACAAGTATCTGGATCTAATCCATCCGTTTCGCAAGAATATGAAGCTATGAAGCTAATCCATGTGATTCGCTTGAATTTGAAGCTAAATCATGTGTTTCGCATGGATTTGAAGCTGTATCACTTATATCGCAATTATCTGTAGATAAATCATTTGTTTCTCATGTGTTTGAAGCTAAGCCTTCTACTCCGCATTGATTCGAAGCTAAATCATGTGAATCGCATGGATTTGAAGCTAACTCTTTTGTTTCGCCTGCATTTGAAGATAAATCATGTATATCACAAGTATTTGAAGCTAAACCATTTGTTTCGCATGAATTTGAAGCTAAGCCTTCTACTTCGCATTGATTTGCAGCTAAGTCATGTGTTTCGCTTGGTTTTGAAGCTAACTCGTTTGTTTCGCATGCAGTAGAAGCTGAATCATGTATATCACAAATATTTGAAGCTAAACCATTTCTTTCGCATGAATTTGAAGCTAAGCCTTCTATTTCGCATTGATTTGAAGCTAAATCATGAGTTTCGCATGGATTTGTAGCTAACTCGTTTGTTTCGCATGCAGTTGAAGCTCAATCATGTATATCACAAGTATTTGAAGCTAAAAAATTCGCTTCGCATGGGTTTGAAGCAAAACTTTCATCTTCGCATTGATTTGAAGATAAATCATGCGTTTCGCTTGGATTTGAAGCTAACACGTTTGTTTCGCATGCAGTTGAATCTAAAACATGTACATCACAAGTATCTGGATCTAATCCATCCGTTTCGCAAGAATATGAAGCTATGAAGCTAATCCATGTGATTCGCTTGAATTTGAAGCTAAATCATGTGTTTCGCATGGATTTGAAGCTGTATCACTTATATCGCAATTATCTGTAGATAAATCATTTGTTTCTCATGTGTTTGAAGCTAAGCCTTCTACTCCGCATTGATTCGAAGCTAAATCATGTGAATCGCATGGATTTGAAGCTAACTCTTTTGTTTCGCCTGCATTTGAAGATAAATCATGTATATCACAAGTATTTGAAGCTAAACCATTTGTTTCGCATGAATTTGAAGCTAAGCCTTCTACTTCGCTTTGATTTGAAGCTAAATCATGTGTTTCGCTTGGTTTTGAAGCTAACTCTTTTGTTTCGCCTCCATTTGAAGATAAATCATGTATAGCACAAGTATTTGAAGCTAAACCATTTGTTTCGCATGGATTTGAAGATAAGCCTTCTACTTCGCATTGATTTGAAGCTAACTCGATTGTTTCGCCTGCATTTGAAGCTATATCACATATATCGCAATTATCTGAAGATAAATCATTTGTTTCTCATGCATTTGAAGCTAAGTCTTCCACTTCGCTTTGATTTGAACCTAAATTATGTGTTTCGCTTCGATTTGAAGGTAAAGCGTTTGTTTCGCATGCAGCTGAAGCTGAATCATGTATATCACAAGTATTTGAAGCTAAACCATTTGTTTCGCATGAATTTGAAGCTAAGCCTTCTACTTCGCTTTGATTTGAAGCTAAATCATGTGTTTCGCTTGGTTTTGAAGCTAACTCGTTTGTTTCGCATGCAGTTGAAGCTAAATCATGAATATCACAAGTATTTGAAGCTAAACCATTTGTTTCGCATGGATTTGAAGATAAGCCTTCTACTTCGCATTGATTTGAAGCTAACTCGATTGTTTCGACTGTATTTGAATCTATATCACTTATATTGCAATTATCTGAAGATAAACCATTTGCTTCTCATGTATTTGAAGCTAAGCCGTCTATTTCGAATTGATTTGAAGCTACATCATGTGTTTCGCATGGATTTGAAGGTAACTTGTTTGTTTCGCCTGCGTTTGAAGATGAATCATGTATATCACAAGTATTTGAAGCTAAACCATTTGTTTCGCATGAATTTGAAGCTAAGCCTTCTACTTCGCATTGATTTGCAGCTAAATCATGTGTTTCGCTTGGTTTTGAAGCTAACTCGTTTGTTTCGCCTGCATTTGAAGGTAAATCTTGTATATCACAAGTATTTGAAGCTAAACCGTTTGATTCGAATGGATTTGAAGCTAAGCCTTCTACTTCGCATTGATTTGCAGCTAAATCATGTGTTTCGCTTGGTTTTGAAGCTAACTCTTTTGTTTCGCCTGCATTTGAAGATAAATCATGTACATCACAAGTATTTGAAGCTAAACCATTTGTTTCGCATGAATTTGAAGCTAAGCCTTCTACTTCGCATTGATTTGAATCTAAATCATGTGTTTCGCTTGGTTTTGAAGCTAACTCGATTGTTTCGCATGCAGTTGAAGCTGAATCATGTATATCACAATTATTTGAAGCTAAACCATTTCTTTCGCATGAATTTGAAGCTAATTCTTCTACTTCGCATTGATTTGAAGCTAACTCGATTGTTTCGCCTGCATTTGAAGCTGAATCATGTATATCACAAGTAATTGAAGCTAAATCATTTGTTTCGCATGAATTTGAAGCTAAGCCTTCTACTTGGCATTGATTTTGAGTCTAAATCATGTGTTTCGCTTGGTTTTGAAGCTAACTCATCTGTAACGCATGCAGTTGAAGGTGAATCATGTATATCACAAGTATTTGATACTACACCGTTTGATTCGCATGGATTTGAAGATAAGCCTTCTACTTCGCATTGATTTGCAGCTAAATCATGTGTTTCGCTTGGTTTTGAAGCTAACTCTTTTGTTTCGCCTGCATTTGAAGATAAATCATGTACATCACAAGTATTTGAAGCTTAACCGTTTGATTCGCATGGATTTGAAGCTAAGCCTTCTACTTCGCATTGATTTGCAGCTAAGTCATGTGTTTCGCTTGGTTTTGAAGCTAACTCGTTTGTTTCGCATGCAGTAGAAGCTGAATCATGTATATCACAAGTATTTGAAGCTAAACCATTTCTTTCGCATGAATTTGAAGCTAAGCCTTCTATTTCGCATTGATTCGAAGCTAAATCATGTGAATCGCATGGATTTGAAGCTAACTCGTTTGATTCGCATGCAGTTGAAGCTAAATCATGTATATTACGAGTATTTGAAGCTGAACCATTTGATTCGCATGGATTTGAAGCTGAACCATTTGATTCGCATGGATTTGAAGCTAAGCCTACTACTTCGCATTGATTTGAAGCTAAATCATGTGTTTCGCTTGAATAAGAAGCTAACTCGTTTGTTTCGCCTGCATTTGAAGCTAAATCATGTATATCACAAGTATCTGAATATAAACCATCTGCGTCGCATGAATATTAAGCTAAACCATGTATTTCGCATGAATTTGAAGATAAATGATGTGTTTCGCTTGGTTTTGAAGCTAACTCTTTTGTTTCGCCTGCATTTGAAGATAAATCATGTATATCTCAAGTATTTGAAGCTAAACCATTTATTTCGCATGAATTTCAAACTAAGCCTTCTACTTCGCTTTGATTTGAAGCTAAATCATGTGTTTCGCTTGGTTTTGAAGCTAACTCGTTTGTTTCGCATGCAGTTGAAGCTAAATCATGCATATCACAAGTATTTGTAGCTAAACCATGTGTTTCGCATGAATTTAAAGCTAAATGATGTCTTTCGCATTGATTTGAAGCTAACTCTTTTGTTTTGCCTGCATTTGGAGACAAATCATGTATATCACAAGTATTTGAAGCTAAACCGTTTGATTCGCATGGATTTGAAGCTAAGCCTTCTACTTCGCATTGATTTGCAGGTAAATGATGTGTTTCGCTTGGATTTGAAACTAACTCGTTTGTTTCGCATGCAGTTGAAGCTAAATCATTTATATCACAAGTATTTGAAACTAAACCATTTATTTCGCATGGATTTGAAGATAAGCCTTCTACTTCGCATTGATTTGAAGCTAACTCGATTGTTTCACCTGCATTTGAAGCTATATCACTTACATCGTAATTATCTGAAGTTAAATCATTTGTTTCTCATGTATTTGAAGCTAAGGCTTCTACTTCGCATTGATTTGCAGCTAAATCATGTGTATCGCTTCGTTTTGAAGCTAACTCGTTTGTTTCGCACGCAGTTGAAGCTAAATCATGCATATCACAAGTATTTGAAGCTAAACCATTGGTTTCGCATGGATTTGAAGATAAGCCTTCTACTTCGCACTGATTTCAAGCTAACTCGTTTGTTTCACCTGCATTCGAAGCTGCATCACTTATCTCGCAATTATCTGTAGATAAATCATTTGCTTCTCATGTATTTGAAGCTAAGCCGTCTATTTCGCACTGATTTGAAGCTAAATCATATGTTTTGCATGGATTTGAATCTAACTCGTTTTATTCGCCTGTATTTGAAGATAAATCATGTACATCACAAGTATTTGAAGCTAAACCATTCGCTTCGCATGGATTTGAAGAAAAGCCTTCAACTTCGCATTGATATGAAGATAATTCATGTGTTTCGCTTGGATTTGGAGCTAACACGTTTGTTTAGCATGCAGTTGAAGCTAAAACATGTACATCACAAGTATCTGGATCTAATCCACCTGTTTCGCAAGAATATGAAGCTATGAAGCTAATCCATGTGATTCGTATGAATTTGAAGCTAAATCATGTGTTTCGCATGGATTTGAAGCTGTATCACTTATATCGCAATTATCTGAAGATAAATCATTTGTTTCTCACGTATTTGAAGCTAAGCCTTCTACTTCGCATTGATTTGAAGCTAACTCGATTGTTTCGCCCGCATATGAAGCTATATCACTTATATCGCAATTATCTGAAGATAAATCATTTGTTTCTCATGTATTTGAAGATAAGCCTTGTACTTCGCATTGATTTGAAGCTAAATCATGTGTTTCGCATGGATTTGAAGCTAACTCGTTTGTTTCGCATGCAGTTGAAGCTAAATCATATTTATCACAAGTATCTGAGTATAAACCATGTGTTTCGCGTGAATATTAAGCTAAACTATGTGTTTCGCATGAATTTGAAGCTAAATGATGTGTTTCGCATGGATTTGAACCTATCTCTTTTGTTTCGCCTGCATTTGAAGATAAATCATGTATATCACAAGTATTTGAAGCTAAACCGTTTGATTCGCACGGATTTGAAGCTAAGCCTTCAACTTCGCATTGATTTGAAGATAAATCATGTGTTCCGCTTAGATTTGAAGCTAACACGTTTGTTTAGCATGCAGTTGAAGCTAAAACATGTACATCACAAGTATCTGGATCTAATCCATCTGTTTCGCAAGAATATGAAGCTATGAAGCTAATCCATGTGATTCGCATGAATTTGAAGCTAAATCATGTGTGTCGCATGGATTTGAAGCTGTATCACTTTTATCGCAATTATCTGAAGATAAATCATTTGTTTCTCATGTGTTTAAAGCTAAGCCTTCTACTTCGCATTGATTTGAAGCTAAATCATGTATAGCGCATGGATTTGAAGCTAACTCGTTTGTTTCGCCTGCATTTGAAGCTAAATCATGTATATCACAAGTATTTGAAGCTAAACCATTTGTTTCGCATTGATTTGAAGATAAGCTTTCTACTTCGCATTGATTTGAAGCTAAATCGATTGTTTCGCCTGCATTTGCAGCTTTATCACATATATCGCAATTATCTGATGATAAATCATATGTTTCTCATGTATTTGAACATAAGCCTTGTACTTCGCATTGATTTGAAGCTGGATCATGTGTTTGGCATGGATTTGAAGCTAACTCGTTTGTTTCGCCTGCCGTTAAAGCTAAATCATGTACATCACAAGTATTTGTAGCTAAACCATGTGTTTCGCATGAATTTAAAGCTAAATGATGTCTTTCGCATTGATTTGAAGCTAACTCTTTTGTTTCGCCTGAATTTGGAGACAAATCATGTATATCAAAGGTATTTGAAGCTAAACCGTTTGATTCGCATGGATTTGAAGCTAAGCCTTCTACTTCGCATTGATTTGCAGTTAAATGATGTGTTTCGTTAGGATTTGAAACTAACTCGTTTGTTTCGCATGCAGTTGAAGCTAAATCATTTATATCACAAGTATTTGAAGCTAAACCATTTATTTCGCATGGATTTGAAGATAAGCCTTCTACTTCGCACTGATTTCAAGCTAACTCGATTGTTTCACCTGCATTCGAAGCTACATCACTTATATCGCAATTATCTGAAGATAAATCATTTGCTTCTCTTATATTTGAAGCTAAGCCGTCTATTTCGCATTGATTTAAAGCTAAATCATATGTTTCGCATGGATTTGAGGCTAACTTGTTTGTTTCGCATGCAGTTGAAGCTAAGTCATGTACATCACAAGTATTTGAATCTAAACCATTTGTTTGGCATGGATTTGAAGAGAAGCCTCCTACTTCGCATTAATTTGAAGCTAACTCGATTGATTCGACTGCATTTGAATCTATATCACTTTTATCGCAATTATCTGAAGATAAATCATTTGCTTCTCATGTATTTGAAGCTAAGCCGTCTATTTCGCACTGATTTGAAGCTAAATCATATGTTTCGCATGGATTTGAAGCTAACTCGTTTTCTTCGCCTGTATTTGAAGATAAATCATATATATCACAAGGATTTGAAGCTAAACCAAACGCTTCGCATGGATTTGAAGCAAAGCCTTCAACTTCGCATTGATTTGAAGATAAATCATGTGTTTCGCTTAGATTTGAAGCTAACACGTTTGTTTAGCATGCAGTTAAAGCTAAAACATGTACATCACAAGTATCTGGATCTAATTCATCTGTTTCGCAAGAATATGAAGCTATGAAGCTAATCCATGTGATTCGCATGAATTTGAAGCTAAATCATGTGTGTCGCATGGATTTGAAGCTGTATCACTTATATCGCAATTATCTGAAGATAAATCATTTGTTTCTCATGTGTTTATAGCTAAGCCTTCTACTTCGCATTGATTTGAAGCTAAATCATGTGTAGCGCATGGATTTGAAGCTAACTCGTTTGTTTCGCCTGCATTTGAAGCTAAATCATATATATCACAAGTATTTGAATCTAAACCATTTGTTTCGCATTGATTTGAAGATAAGTTTTCTACTTCGCATTGATTTGAAGCTAACTCGATTGTTTCGCCTGCATTTGCAGCTATATCACATATATCGCAATTATCTGATGATAAATCATATGTTTCTCATGTATTTGAACATAAGCCTTGTACTTCGCATTGATTTGAAGCTAAATCATGTGTTTCGCATGGATTTGAAGCTAACTCGTTTGTATCGCATGCAGTTGAAGCTAAATCATGTATATCTCAAGTATTTGAAGCTAAACCATCTGTTTCGCATGGATTTTAAGATAAGTCTCCTACTTCGCATTAATTTGAAGCTAACTCGATTGATTCGACTGCATTTGAATCTATATCACTTATCTCGCAATTATCTGTGGATAAATCATTTGCTTCTCATGTATTTGAAGCTAAGCCGTCTATTTCGCACTGATTTGAAGCTAAATCATATGTTTTGCATGGATTTGAAGCTAACTCGTTTTATTCGCCTGTATTTGAAGATAAATCATGTACATCACAAGTATTTGAAGCTAAACCATTCGCTTCGCATGGATTTGCAGAAAAGCCTTCAACTTCGCATTGATATGAAGATAAATCATGTGTTTCGCTTGGATTTGAAGCTAACACGTTTGTTTAGCATGCAGTTGAAGCTAAAACATGTACATCACAAGTATCTGGATCTAATCCACCTGTTTCGCAAGAATATGAAGCTATGAAGCTAATCCATGTGATTCGTATGAATTTGAAGCTAAATCATGTGTTTCGCATGGATTTGAAGCTGTATCACTTATATCGCAATTATCTGAAGATAAATCATTTGTTTCTCACGTATTTGAAGCTAAGCCTTCTACTTCGCATTGATTTGAAGCTAACTCGATTGTTTCGCCCGCATATGAAGCTATATCACTTATATCGCAATTATCTGAAGATAAATCATTTGTTTCTCATGTATTTGAAGATAAGCCTTGTACTGCGCATTGATTTGAAGCTAAATCATGTGTTTCGCATGGATTTGAAGCGAACTCGTTTGTTTCGCATGCAGTTGAAGCTAAATCATATTTATCACAAGTATCTGACTATAAACCATGTGTTTCGCATGAATATTAAGCTAAAATATGTGTTTCGCATAAGTTGGAAGCGAAATGATGTGTTTCGCATGGATTTGAAGCTATCTCTTTTGTTTCGCCTGCATTTGAAGATAAATCATGTATATCACAAGTATTTGAAGCTAAACCGTTTGATTCGCACGGATTTGAAGCTAAGCGTTCTACTTCGCATTGATTTGCAGCTAAATCATGTGTTTCGCTTGGTTTTGAAGCTAACTCGTTTGTTTCGCTTGCAGTTGATGCTACATCATGTATAGCACAAGTATTTGAAGGTAAACCATTTGTTTCGCATGGATTTGAAGATAAGCCTTCTACTTCGCATTGATTTGAAGATAAATCATGTGTTTCGCTTGGATTTGAAGCTAACACGTTTGTTTAGCATGCAGTTGAAGCTAAAACATGTACATCACAAGTATCTGGATCTAATCCACCTGTTTCGCAAGAATATGAAGCTATGAAGCTAATCCATGTGATTCGTATGAATTTGAAGCTAGATCATGTGTTTCGCATGGATTTGAAGCTGTATCACTTATATCGCAATTATCTGAAGATAAATCATTTGTTTCTCACGTATTTGAAGCTAAGCCTTCTACATCGCATTGATTTGAAGCTAACTCGATTGTTTCGCCCGCATATGAAGCTATATCACTTATATCGCAATTATCTGAAGATAAATCATTTGTTTCTCATGTATTTGAAGATAAGCCTTGTACTTCGCATTGATTTGAAGCTAAATCATGTGTTTCGCATGGATTTGAAGCTAACTCGCTTGTTTCGCATGCAGTTGAAGCTAAATCATATTTATCACAAGTATCTGAGTATAAACCATGTGTTTCGCATGAATATTAAGCTAAACTATGTGTTTCGCATGAATTTGAAGCGAAATGATGTGTTTCGCATGGATTTGAAGCTATCTCTTTTGTTTCGCCTGCATTTGAAGATAAATCATGTATATCACAAGTATTTGAAGCTAAACCATTTGATTCGCATGGATTTGACATTAAGCCTTCTACTTCGTACTGATTTGGAGCTAAATCATGTGTTTCGTTTGAATTTGAAACTAAGCCTTCTACTTCGCATTGATTTGAAGCTAAATCGTGTGTTTCGCATGAATTTGAAGCTTATTCATGTATTTCACAAGTATTTGAAGCTGAACCATATGTTTTGCGTGAATATTAAGCTAAACCATGTTTTTCCAACGTATTTGAAGCTAAATCATGTGTTTCGCTGTGATTTGAAGCTAACACGTTTGCTTCGCATGCAGTTGAAGCTAAATCATGTTTATCAAAAGTATTAGAAGCTAAACAATTTGTTTCGCATGGATTTGAAGATAAGCCTCCTACTTCGCATTAATTTGAAGCTAACTCGATTAATTCTACTGCATTTGAATCTATATCACTTATATCGCAATTATCTGAAGATAAAGCATTTGCTTCTCATGTATTTGAAGCTAAGTCGTCTATTTCACATTGATTTGAAGCTAAATCATATGTTTCGCACGGATTTGAAGCTAACTCGTTTTTTTCGCCTGTATTTAAAGATAAATCATGTATATCACAAGTATTTGAAGCTAAACCATTTATTTCGAATGAATTTGAAGCTAAGCCTTCTACTTCGCTTTGATTTGAAGCTAAATCATGTGTTTCGCTTGGTTTTGAAGCTAACTCGTTTGTTTCGCATGCAGTTGAAGCTAAATCATGCATATCACAAGTATTTGAAGCTAAACCATTTGTTTCGCATGAATTTGAATCGAAGCCTTCTACTTCGCATTGATTTGAAGCTAAGTCTTCCACTTCGCATTGATTTGGAGGTAAATCATGTGTTTCGCTTGGATTTGAAGCTAACTCGTTTGTTTCGATTGCAGTTGAAGCTAAATCATGTTTATCACACGTATCTGAATATAAACCATCTGTGTCGCATGAATATTGAGCTAAACCATGTATTTCGCATGAATTTGAAGCTAAATGATGTGTTTCGCATGGATATGAAGCTAACTCTTTTGTTTCGCCTGCATTTGAAGATAAATCATGTATATCATAAGTATTTGAAGCTCAACCGTTTTAGTCGCATGGATTTGAAGCTATCCCTTCTACTTCGCATTGATTTGCAGCTAAATCATGTGTTTCGCTGTGATTTGAAGCTAACTCGTTTGTATCGCATGCAGTTGAAGCTAAATCATGTATATCACAAGTATTTGAAGCTAAACCATTCGCTTCGCATGGATTTGAAGCAAAGCCTTCAACTTCGCATTGATTTGAAGATAAATCATGTGTTTCGCTTGGATTTGAAGCTAACACGTTTGTTGAGCATGCACTTGAAGCTAAAACATGTACATCACAAGTATCTGGATCTAATCCATCTGTTTCGCAAGAATATTAAGCTATAAAGCTAATCCATGTGATTCGTATGAATTTGAAGCTAAATCATGTGTTTCGCATGGATTTGAAGCTGTATCACTTATATCACAATTATCTGAAGATAAATCATTTGTTTCTCATGTATTTGAAGCTAAGCCGTCTATTTCGCATTGATTTGAAGCTAAATCATATGTTTCGTATGGATTTGAAGCTAACTCGTTTTTCTCGCCTGTATTTAAAGATAAATCATGTATATCACAAGTATTTGGAGCTAAACCATTCGCTTCGCACGGATTTGAAGCAAAGCCTTCAACTTCGCATTGATTTGAAGATAAATCATGTGTTTCGCTTAGATTTGAAGCTAACACGTTTGTTTAGCATGCAGTTAAAGCTAAAACATGTACATCACAAGTATCTGGATCTAATTCATCTGTTTCGCAAGAATATGAAGCTATGAAGCTAATCCATGTGATTCGCATGAATTTGAAGCTAAATCATGTGTGTCGCATGGATTTGAAGCTGTATCACTTATATCGCAATTATCTGAAGATAAATCATTTGTTTCTCATGTGTTTAAAGCTAAGCCTTCTACTTCGCATTGATTTGAAGCTAAATCATGTGTAGCGCATGGATTTGAAGCTAACTCGTTTGTTTCGCCTGCATTTGAAGCTAAATCGTATATATCACAAGTATTTGAATCTAAACCATTTGTTTCGCATTGATTTGAAGATAAGTCTTCTACTTCGCATTGATTTGAAGCTAACTCGATTGTTTGGCCTGCATTTGCAGCTATATCACATATATCGCAATTATCTGATGATAAATCATATGTTTCTCATGTATTTGAACATAAGCCTTGTACTTCGCATTGATTTGAAGCTAAATCATGCGTTTCGCATGGATTTGAAGCTAACTCGTTTGTATCGCATGCAGTTGAAGCTAAATCATGTATATCTCAAGTATTTGAAGCTAAACCATCTGTTTCGCATGGATTTGAAGACAAGTCTCCTACTTCGCATTAATTTGAAGCTAACTCGATTGATTCGACTGCATTTGAATCTATATCACTTATCTCGCAATTATCTGAAGATAAATCATTTGTTTCTCACGTATTTGAAGCTAAGCCTTCTACATCGCATTGATTTGAAGCTAACTCGATTGTTTCGCCCGCATATGAAGCTATATCACTTATATCGCAATTATCTGAAGATAAATCATTTGTTTCTCATGTATTTGAAGATAAGCCTTGTACTTCGCATTGATTTGAAGCTAAATCATGTGTTTCGCATGGATTTGAAGCTAACTCGCTTGTTTCGCATGCAGTTGAAGCTAAATCATATTTATCACAAGTATCTGAGTATAAACCATGTGTTTCGCATGAATATTAAGCTAAACTATGTGTTTCGCATGAATTTGAAGCGAAATGATGTGTTTCGCATGGATTTGAAGCTATCCCTTTTGTTTCGCCTGCATTTGAAGATAAATCATGTATATCACAAGTATTTGAAGCTAAACCATTTGATTCGCATGGATTTGACATTAAGCCTTCTACTTCGTACTGATTTGAAGCTAAATCATATGTTTCGTTTGAATTTGAAACTAAGCCTTCTACTTCGCATTGATTTGAAGCTAAATCGTGTGTTTCGCATGAATTTGAAGCTTATTCATGTATATCACAAGTATTTGAAGCTGAACCATATGTTTTGCGTGAATATTAAGCTAAACCATGTGTTTCCAACGTATTTGAAGCTAAATCATGTGTTTCGCATGGATTTGAAGATAAGCCTTCTACTTCGCATTGATTTAAATCTAAATCGTGTGTTTGGCATGGATTCGAAGCTATCTCGTTTGTTTCGCCTGCATTTGAAGTTAAATCATGTATATCACAAGTATTTGAAGCTAAAACAATCGCTTCGCATGGGTTTGAAGCAAAACTTTCATCTTCGCATTGATTTGAAGATAAATCATGCGTTTCGCTTGGATTTGAAGCTAACAAGTTTGTTTCGCATGCAGTTGAAGCTAAAACATGTACATCACAATTATCTGGATCTGATCCATCCGTTTCGCAAGAATATGAAGCTATGAAGCTAATCCATGTGATTCGCTTGAATTTGAAGCTAAATCATGTGTTTCGCATGGATTTGAAGCTGCATCACTTATATCGCAATTATCTGTAGATAAATCATTTGTTTCTCATGTGTTTGAAGCTAAGCCTTCTACTTCGCATTGATTCGAAGCTAAATCATGTGAATCGCATGGATTTGAAGCTAACTCGTTTGATTCGCATGCAGTTGAAGCTAAATCATGTATATCACGAGTATTTGAAGCTAAACCATTTGTTTCGGATTGATTTGAAACTAAGCCTTCTACTTCGCATTGATTTGATGCTAAATCATATGTTTCGCATGGATTTGAAACTAACTCGTTTGTTTCGTCTTCATTTGAAGCTGTTTCTTTTATATCGCAAGTATTTGAAGCTAAACCATTTGTTTCGGATGGATTTGAAGATAAGCCTACTACTTCGTATTGATTTAAATCCAAATCGTGTGTATGGCATGGATTTGAAGCTGTATCACTTATATCGCCATTATCTGAAGATAAATCATTTGTTTCTCATGTGTTTGAAGCTAAGCCTTCTACTTCGCATTGATTCGAAGCTAAATCATGTGAATCGCACGGATTTGAAGCTAACTCGTTTGATTCGCATGCAGTTGAATCTAAATCATGTATATCACGAGTATTTGAAGCTAAACCATTTGTTTCGGATTGATTTGAAGCTAAGCCTTCTACTTCGCATTGATTTGATGCTAAATCATATGTTTCGCAAGGATTTGAAACTAACTCGTTTGTTTCGTCTTCATTTGAAGCTGTTTCATTTATATCGCAAGTATTTGAAGCTAAACCATTTGTTTCGGATGGATTTGAAGATAAGCCTTCTACTTCGCATTGATTTAAATCTAAATCGTATGTATGGCATGGATTTGAAGCTAACTCGTTTGTTTCGCATGCTGTTGAATCTAAATCATGTTTATCACTAGTATCTGAATCTAAACCATCTGTTTCGCAAGAATATGAAGCTGAATCATGTATATCACAAGTATTTGAAGCTAAACCATTTGTTTCGCATGAATTTGAAGCTAAGCCTTCTACTTCGCTTTGAATTGAAGCTAAATCATGTGTTTCGCTTGGTTTTGAAGCTAACTCGTTTGATTCGCATGCAGTTGAAGCTAAATCATGTATATCACGATTATTTGAAGCTAAACCATTTGTTTCGGATGGATTTGAAGATAAGCCTTCTACTTTGCATTGATTTAAATCTAAATCGTATGTATGGCATGGATTTGAAGCAAACTCGATTGTTTCGCATGCTGTTGAAGCTAAATCATGTTTATCACAAGTATCTGAATCTAAACCATCTGTTTCGCAAGAATATGAAGCTAAACCATGTGTTTCGCATGAATTTGAAGCTAAATGATGTGTTTCGCTTGGTTTTGAAGCTAACTCTTTTGTTTCGCCTGCATTTGAAGATAAATCATGTATAGCACAAGTATTTGAAGCTAAACCATTTGTTACGCATGGATTTGAAGATAAGCCTTCTACTTCGCATTGATTTGAAGCTAACTCGATTGTTTCGCCTGCATTTGAAGCTATATCACTTATATCGCAATTATCTGAAGATAAATCATTTGTTTCTCATGCATTTGAAGCTAAGTCTTCCACTTCGCTTTGATTTGAACCTAAATAATGTGTTTCGCTTCGATTTGAAGGTAAAGCGTTTGTTTCGCATGCAGTTGAAGCTAAATCATGTATATCACAAGTATTTTAATCTAAACCATTTGTTTCGCATTGATTTGAAGATAAGCTTTCTACTTCGCATTGATTTGCAGCTAAATTATGTGTTTCGCTTGGATTTGAAGCTAACACGTTTGTTTAGCATGCAGTTGAAGCTAAATCATGTACATCACAAATATTTGAAGCTAAACCATTTGTTTCGCATGGATTTGAAGATAAGCCTCCTACTTCGCATTAATTTGAAGCTATCTCGATTGATTCGACTGCATTTGAATCTATATCACTTATGTCGCAATTATCTGAAGATAAATCATTTGCTTCTCATGTATTTGAAGCTAAGCCGTCTATTTCGCACTGATTTGAAGCTAAATCATATGTTTCGCATGGATTTGAAGCTAACTCGTTTTCTTCGCCTGTATTTGAAGATAAATCATGTATATCACAAGTATTTGAAGCTAAACCATACGCTTCGCATGGATTTGAAGCAAAGCCTTCAACTTCGCATTGATTGGAAAATAAATCATGTGTTCCGCTTAGATTTGAAGCTAACACGTTTGTTTAGCATGCAGTTGAAGCTAAATCATTTATATCACAAGTATTTGAAGCTAATCCGTTTGATTCGCACGGATTTGAAGCTAAGCGTTCTACTTCGCATTGATTTGCAGCTAAATCATGTGTTTCGCTTGGTTTTGAAGCTAACTCGTTTGTTTCGCTTGCAGTTGAAGCTACATCATGTATAGCACAAGTATTTGAAGCTAAACCATTTGATTCGCATGGATTTGAAGCAAAGCCTTCAACTTCGCATTGATTTGAAGATAAATCATGTGTTCCGCTTAGATTTGAAGCTAACACGTTTGTTTAGCATGCAGTTGAAGCTAAAACATGTTCATCACAAGTATCTGGATCTAATCCATCTGTTTCGTAAGAATATGAAGCTATGAAGCTAATCCATGTGATACGCATGAATTTGAAGCTAAATCATGTTTGTCGCATGGATTTGAAGCTGTATCACTTATATCGCAATTATCTGAAGATAAATCATTTGTTTCTCATGTGTTTAAAGCTAAGCCTTCTACTTCGCATTGATTTGAAGCTAAATCATGTGTTTCGCATGGATTTGAAGCTAACTCGTTTTCTTCGCCTGTATTTGAAGATAAATCATGTATATCACAAGTATTTGAAGCTAAACCATACGCTTCGTATGGATTTGAAGCAAAGCCTTCAACTTCGCATTGATTTGAAGATAAATCATGTGTTCCGCTTAGATTTGAAGCTAACACGTTTGTTTAGCATGCAGTTGAAGCTAAATCATTTATATCACAAGTATTTGAAGCTAAACCGTTTGATTCGCACGGATTTGAAGCTAAGCGTTCTACTTCGCATTGATTTGCAGCTAAATCATGTGTTTCGCTTGGTTTTGAAGCTAACTCGTTTGTTTCGCTTGCAGTTGAAGCTACATCATGTATAGCACAAGTATTTGAAGCTAAACCATTTGATTCGCATGGATTTGAAGCAAAGCCCTCAACTTCGCATTGATTTGAAGATAAATCATGTGTTCCGCTTAGATTTGAAGCTAACACGTTTGTTTAGCATGCAGTTGAAGCTAAAACTTGTACATCACAAGTATCTGGATCTAATCCATCTGTTTCGCAAGAATATGAAGCTATGAAGCTAATCCATGTGATTCGCATGAATTTGAAGCTAAATCATGTTTGTCGCATGGATTTGAAGCTGTATCACTTTTATCGCAATTATCTGAAGATAAATCATTTGTTTCTCATGTGTTTAAAGCTAAGCCTTCTACTTCGCATTGATTTGAAGCTAAATCATGTGTAGCGCATGGATTTGAAGCTAACTCGTTTGTTTCGCCTGCATTTGAAGCTAAATCATGTATATCACAAGTATTTGAATCTAAACCATTTGTTTCGCATTGATTTGAAGATAAGCTTTCTACTTCGCATTGATTTGAAGCTAAATCGATTGTTTCGCCTGCATTTGCAGCTTTATCACATATATCGCAATTATCTGATGATAAATCATATGTTTCTCATGTATTTGAACATAAGCCTTGTACTTCGCATTGATTTGAAGCTGAATCATGTGTTTCGCATGGATTTGAAGCTAACTCGTTTGTTTCGCCTACCGTTAAAGCTAAATCATGTACATCACAAGTATTTGTAGCTAAACCATGTGTTTCGCATGAATTTGAAGCTAAATGATGTCTTTCGCATTGATTTGAAGCTAACTCTTTTGTTTCGCCTGCATTTGGAGACAAATCATGTATATCACAAGTATTTGAAGCTAAACCGTTTGATTCGCATGGATTTGAAGCTAAGCCTTCTACTTCGCATTGATTTGCAGGTAACTCGATTGTTTCACCTGCATTTGAAGCTACATCACTTTTATCGCAATTATCTGAAGATAAATCATTTGTTTCTCATGTATTTGAAGCTAAGCCTTTTACTTCGCTTTGATTTGAAGATAAACCACGTGATTCGCATGGACTTGCAACTAACTCGTTTGTATCGCGTGCATTTGAAGCTATATCACTTACATCGTAATTATCTGAAGTTAAATCATTTGTTTCTCATGTATTTGAAGCTAAGGCTTCTACTTCGCATTGATTTGCAGCTAAATCATGTGTTTCGCTTGGTATTGAAGCTAACTCGTTTGTTTCGCATGCAGTTGAAGCTAAATCATGTAAATCACAAGTATTTGAAGCTAAACCATTTGTTTCGCATGGATTTGAAGAGAAGCCTCCTACTTCGCATTAATTTGAAGCTAACTCGATTGATTCGACTGCATTTGAATCTATATCACTTATATCGCAATTATCTGAAGATAAATAATTTGCTTCTCATGTATTTGAAGCTAAGCCGTCTATTTCGCACTGATTTGAAGCTAAATCATGTGTTTCGCTTAGATTTGAAGCTAACACGTTTGTTTAGCATGCAGTTAAAGCTAAAACATGTACATCACAAGTATCTGGATCTAATTCATCTGTTTCGCAAGAATATGATGCTATGAAGCTAATCCATGTGATTCGCATGAATTTGAAGCTAAATCATGTGTGTCGCATCGATTTGAAGCTCTATCACTTATATCGCAATTATCTGAAAATAAATCATTTGTTTCTCATGTGTTCAAAGCTAAGCCTTCTACTTCGCATTGATTTGAAGCTAAATCATGTGTAGCGCATGGATTTGAAGCTAACTCGTTTGTTTCGCCTGCATTTAAAGCTAAATCATGTATATCACAAGTATTTGAAGCTAAACCATCTGTTTCGCGTGGTTTCGAAGATAAGCCTTGTACTTCCAATTGATTTGAAGATAAATCATGTGATTCGCAATGATTTGAAGGTAACTCATTTGTTTCACATGCATTTGAACCAATTTCACTTATATTCGCCAGTATTTGAAGATAAATCATTCGTTTCGCGTGGATTTGAAGCTACGCCACCTACTTCGTATTGATTTGAAGCTAAATCATGTATTCGCCTGGATTTGAAGCCAACTCGTTTGTTTCGCCTGCAGTTCAAGCTAAATCATGTATATCACAATTATTTGAAGCTGAACCATTTGTTTCGCATGGATTTGAAGCAAAGCCTTCTACTGCGCATTGATTTGAAGCTAAATCATGTGTTTCGCTTGCATTTGAAGCTAACTCGTTTGTTTCGTCTGCATTTGAACCAATATCACTTATATTCGCCAGTATTTGAAGATAAATCATTCGTTTCGCATGGATTTGAAGCTAAGCCTCCTACTTCGTATTGATTTGAAGCAAAGTCATGTATTCGCATGGATTTGAAGCCAACTCGTTGTTTCGCATGCAGTTGAAGCTAAATCACGTATATCACAAGTATTTGAAGCTGAACCATTTGTTTGGCATGGTTTTGAAGCTAAGCCTTCTACTTCGCATTTATTTGATGCTAAGTCACGTGTTTCGCATTGATTTGGAGATAACTCGTTAGTTTCGCATGCATTTGAACCAATTTCACTTATATTCGCCAGTATTTGAAGATAAATCATTCGTTTCACGTGGATTTGAAGCTAAGCCACCTACTTCGTATTGATTTGAAGCTAAATCATGTATTCGCTTGGATTTGAAGCCAACTCGTTTGCTTCGCCTGCAGTTGAAGCTAAATCATGTATATCACAATAATTTGAAGCTGAACCATTTGTTTCGCATGGATTTGAAGCTAAGCCTTCTACAACGCATTTATTTGATGCCAAGTCACGTGTTTCGCATTGATTTGAAGATAACTCGTTTGTTTCGTCTGCATTTGTACCAATATCTCTTATATTCGCCAGTATTTGAAGATAAATCATTCGTTTCGCGTGGATTTGAAGCTAACTCGTTTGTTTCGCATGCAGTTGAAGCTAAATCACGTATATCACAAGTATTTGAAGCTGAACCATTTGTTTCGCATGGATTTGAAGCTAAGCCTTCTACTACGCATTGATCTGAAGCTAAATCATGCGTTTCGCATGGATTTGAAGCTAACTCGTTTGTTTCGCATGCAGTTGAAGCTAAATCACGTATATCACAAGTATTTGAAGCTGAACCATTTGTTTCGCATGGATTTGAAGCTAAGCCTTCTACAACGCATTTATTTGATGCCAAGTCACGTGTTTCGCATTGATGTGAAGATAACTCGTTTGTTTCTTCTGCATTTGTACCAATATCTCTTATATTCGCCAGTATTTGAACATAAATCATTCGTTTCGCGTGGATTTGAAGCTAAGCCACCTACTTCGTATTGATTTGAAGCTAAATCATGTATTCGCTTGGTTTTCAAGCCAACTCGTTCGTATCGCCTGCAGTTGAAGCTAAATCATGTATATCACAATTATTTGAAGCTTAACCATTTGTTTGGCATGGATTTTAAGCTAAGCCTTCTACATCGCATTTATTTGATGCCAAGTCACGTGTATCGCATTGATTTGAAGATAACTCGTTTGTTTCGTCTGCATTTGTACCAATATCTCTTATATTCGCCAGTGTTTGAAGATAAATCATTCGTTTCGCATGGATTTGAAGCTAAGCCTCCTACTGCGTATTGATTTGAAGCTAAGTCATGTATTCGCTTGGATTTGAAGCCATCTCGTTTGTTTCGCCTGCAGTTGAAGCTAAATCATGTATATCACAATTATTTGAAGCTGACCCATTTGTTTCCCATGGACTTGAAGCTAAGCCTTCTACTGCCCATTGATTTGAAGCTAAATCATGTGTTTCGCTTGGATTTGAAGCTAACTCGTTTGTTTCGAATGCAGTTGAATCTAAATCATGTATATCACATATATTTGAAGCTGAACAATTGTTTCGCATGAATATTAAGCTAAACCATGTGTTTCGAATGAATTTGAAGCTAAATCATGTGTTTCGCATGGATTTGAAGCTAACTCGATTGTTTCGCCTGCATTTGAAGCTACATCATGTATATCCCAAGTATGTGAAGCTAAACCATTTTATTCGCATGGATTTGAAGCTAAGCCTTCTACTTCGCATGGAGTTGAAGCTAAGCCTTCTACTTCGCATTGATTTGAATCTTAATCATGTGTTTCGCATGGATTTGAATTAAAATCGTTTGATTCACCTGCATTTGAAGCTATATCACTTAAATTCGCAAGTATTTGAAGCTAAATCATTTGTGTCGCATGGATTTGAAGCTAAGCCTTCTACTACGCATTGATCTGAAGCTAAATCATGCGTTTCGCATGGATTTGAAGCTAACTTGTTTGTTTCGCATGCAGTTGATGCTAAAGCATGTATATCACTAGTATTTGAAGCTGAACCATATGATTCTCGTGAATATTAAGCTAAACCATGTGTTTCGCATGAATATTAAGCTAAACCAAGTGTTTCGCATGAATTTGAAGATAAATCATGCTTTTCACATGGATTTGAAGCTGACTCGTTTGTTTCGCCTGCATTTGAAGCTATATCACTTATATCGCAAGTGTTACGGCCAAGTGGCCAGGATTTATGGCAGGGGCCATGTGCTTGGGTACCCGGACGGTATGGGTCTGTCCCCGGCCGTTCCCGGGCACATGCGGCACCGCCATAACGTCTCCTGGTCCTTGATTACGGTCCAGTCAATTACGGTTGGGTCTGGCATTGTTCGGGCACGTAGGCCCATCAGCGCGGGATGTCTAGCAGGAGTTATTTTGCCACTCTCCCTCCTAACTCCCGGCCCACCGTTTTGGGGCAGTCTCACTGGATTTGGGATTGCAGTGGTTGGACCGTAATTCCTTGCCGCCCACCCTAGGTCAAGAGAAGTAGTTAGGACCGAGGTGATATTAGGCATGACTCCGGTCCTCTAGGGGACCGACAAGACGGAACAGACAGACAGAAAGCACAGAATATCAGAAGAGTACAGAACATTTTTAGAGCTTCAGAAGAGGACACCTTAGACTTTCAGACAGAACAGAACAGAAGACATAGAGAGATACGCGTAACGGTTAGGTTGCGTGTTACAAATAGAGTACTAGCATTTCATTTAGTCCCACTACAGTGGGTGGTCCTTCGAGTTAGTCGGCACCAAGTGCAATATTCAGAGGATCTCCGTCATCCATCTGATGGGTCCTCAACATTTGGTCCTTCGAGCCGGATCTAAGAACGCACAGACGAAGTGACAGTACATCAGAAGCTACAGCCACGCAGTACAGTGTATCACGAGAGCACCAACACCTGGCTTCAATCAGGAATCTCAGGAGCTCAGTGACGAGAAGTTTCTTCCGGAGGCTACAGCATTCAGAGAAGGCAGTGCATATAGCTTCAGAGCAGTGCAACACCACAGAAGTCCAGCAACACAGCAGGACAATCACGCAGCAGCTCAACATCATTGCAGAACAACGGAGCATCCCAGTGCAGCCAACAGGCATCGACAGCAGTACCAAGTGTCCCAGCCCAAGTGATAAGTACTTTTATAGTCCCATTTGCGTCAGTAAATCACTATGGCGGAAGATCTCAAACCGTTGATGATCGAGCGCGGAACGGTCAAGGCTGCACTCACGCGGTTTAAGACATTTATTTGCAAATTCGCGACCACGACCTCGGTGGGATCTCTTAACTAACGGTTAGATGCAAATGTATGTCTCCTTGACAATTTTAATAGAGTTCAAACGAGAATCGAAATACTCGTAGCTGGAACGGACGCCGAAGCAGCGCACGCGATCGAGCGCGAAGAATTCGAGACGGCGTATTTTCATCTGATAGATAAAGTCGAAATAGTCATTGCCCGTGCCACTCCGGAGCAGAGTAGGATAACCACGAACAGCCCGATATCCGCGCAGACTGCAGATACCGCAATAAACGTTAGATTACCGACACTGCAACTGCCTTCCTTTGATGGCAATTACAGTGATTGGGTGAAATTTAAAGACACATTTACATCAGTGATTCACGAGAATAATTCATTAACAGACATACAACGGTTCCATTATTTAAATACCTCACTCAAGGAGGTAGCGGCTCGTGTGATTCAAGCGTTAGGCGTGTCCGGAACAAATTACAGACATGCATGGGAATTACTCAAGTCGCGATATGAAGATTCCACAAGTCTCAAGCGGCATCATGTAAATTCATTACTTGATTTAAAATCCATTCAAAGGGAATCAGACATCACATTGCGGGAATTTCTGGACGAAGCTACAAATCATAGAATAGCGTTAATGTCTTTGGGTGAATCGGTTGAAACTTGGGACACCATGTTAGTTCCGTTATTGTCCAGAAAGTTAGGTCAAGTGTCCATGAGAGAATGGGAAAGGAGAATAATATCTCAGTCGGAAATGCCTACATTTGGTCAATTATCTGCGTTTATAGAAGAACGTTCCAAATATTTAGCAAATATCGCGGTCAGTGTTCAGGTAGCTGCATCCAGGGTCGACCAGCGACCTCGAGGAACAAATAATACCCCTCGTTACAACTACATAGCTTCGAATGTAGTTAACTCAGCCGGGTGCCCCGCATGCAAGGCCAATCACGCGATATATAACTGTGAGAAATTTAAGAACAGCGATTTAAATACAAAAACAAAGATAGTGCAAGAAGCCCGGCTGTGTTTCAATTGTTTGTCATCGGCACATCGGGTACGGGCGTGTACACGGAGTCATTGCAAACAGTGTGGAAGGAAGCATCATTCCTTATTACATAATCCCGAATTCAAACGCGCAGAAGAAGGCTACGCGGCTACAGGAGAATCAGATTCGCGAGAACCCCCAGTACTCACAGCTAACGTAGCAAATACAATAGGGCATGCCGTATTATCAACAGCAATAGTTTATGTCAAGGACAAGGGGGGTCACATAAATGCAGGGTATTATCAGATTCGGGATCTCAAGCAAATTTTATAACCACGGAATTTTGCCAACGACTCGGCATCAAACCGACTGCAATAAGTTCAACAGAGACAGGATTAGGAAGGGCAGTAAATTCCATAGAAGGTAGAGCAACATTAACAATTCATTCGCGATATAATAAATCTCAACACACGGTACAATGCCTATCAATAGAAACCATCACGTCAGACATGCCCAATTTTCAGATACATAGAGAAAAAATAGAAATTCCAAGTCACATAGAGCTAGCCGATCCAGAATTCCATTTACAACGGCCAATAGATATGCTCATTGGAGCAGGTATATTTTGGACATTGCTATGCGTCGGTCAACATAAATCAACTTCCAACCTGCTCTTGCAAAAGACCCAACTCGGTTGGGTTTTGGGAGGCACTCCTACCTGGGCAGACAAGAAATTATCACAAGACAATAAGTGTTGTTTAGCCACACTCAATGACCTACAATCTCAATTAGAGAGGTTTTGGGACATAGAGGAACTAACCCCAAGCGATACTAGGTTAATCGATGAATGCGAGGCACATTTTAGGGAAACCATAAGACGAGACACGGACGGTAGATATATCGTTAGAATACCGTTTAAATCCAACGCAAATGAATTAGGTACTTCGCGAGCGCAAGCTGAACGGCGGTTATAATCGTTAGAAAGGTGGTTAGCAAGATATCCAGAAAAAAGTCAGCAGTATACAGAATTCATGTCAGAATATGAGACGTTAGGGCATATGTCGCGCATTGTAGAAGGTACACACGAGCAATCCGACTACTAACTTCCCCACCACGCTGTATTCAAGGAAGGCAGCACGACAACGAAGCTTAGTGTTGTGTTCGATGGATCAGCAAAATCCTCATCAGACCTTGCATTGAACGACATCCAATTAGTGGGCCCTACAGTTCAAAGCGATTTAATTTCCATTTTAATTCGTTTTCGATATAATCGGTACGTCCTGTCGGCCGATATTGCTAAAATGTATCGACAAATTTTAGTTCATCCAGCAGATAGGAAGTATCAAAGACTTTTGTGGCGAGCACAGCCCCATCTCCCAGTCCAAGAGTACGAGTTAAACACAGTAACTTATGATACAGCATCCGCTCCTTTCCTAGCGACTCGTACTCTGCACGAAATTGGACTGACCTGTGCTCACACATTTCCGACGAGCAGTAAGGTTATAATCAATGATTTTTACGTAGACGATTTATTAACTGGGGCTCAAACAGAACAGGAAATAGAAACGCTGAAAAGGGAGCTGACGCAAATTCTATCACAAGCAGGTATGGACCTTCGTAAATGGGCAAGCAATTGCCCGACAGTTACAGCAACAGACAGTACAGAGAGAAATCGCGAAATCGCCGTAGATAAAGACCCAAAAACGTTAGGCCTCTTGTGGTCACCGACGACCGACCACTTAATGTTTAGAGTAGAATCCCCACAGAACCAGCGTGTCACAAAACGTACTATTCTTTCTGAAATAGCTCAAATTTTTGACCCGTTAGGTCTAATATCCCCCATTGTAATAGTCGCAAAATTGATCCTACAACAACTATGGCAGACTCAGATAGGTTGGGATCAATCAATACCGCAGAACCTGCATACTCAATGGCTCCAATACCGCCAAGATATTAGCAAGGTAGGAGCAATGAACATCTCGCGATGTGCAATTTCAGAGTGTTTAGATGATATAGAACTGCACGGGTTTTCAGACGCGTCCGAGAAGGCGTACGGGGCTTGTGTTTACCTGCGCTCTAGGGATCTGTCAGGTAGTTGGGTAACGCGCTTATTGTGTGCAAAGTCCAGAGTCGCACCGCTCAAAACCATTTCATTACCGAGATTAGAATTATGCGGTGCATTATTACTAGCAAATGTAGTAAGCAAAGTTAGAATAGCATTAGACACAGTAAGGTTTAAGGAATACCTGTGGACAGATTCGACGATCACCCTCGCCTGGCTTCGAAGCTCCCCAAACAAATGGAAAACCTTCGTAGCCAATAGAGTATCGCAAATTCAAGGTTTAACGTCAAGTGATAGTTGGAGACATGTAGCCTCTGAAGACAACCCGGCAGATTTAATTTCGCGAGGCACAAAACCAGGTACATTACAGAACACAACCATTTGGTGGGACGGTCCCACCTGGTTACGTCAGAGCTCAAGTCTATGGCCTAGCGCGTTAGATAACCCTATCGACGTTCCGGAAGAGAAGGAAAGGAAACCGGTTATGTTGACTATATCGACTGCAGAGAGTAGCATTGTCAGGATATTTTCAACCTATACGCGATTACTCAGAAGCATAGCATACTGTCTCAGATTTGCCAAATTTATGAGAAATCGAGTTAAAAAATTAGAAGGTGACGCATCAGATTCGCTAATAACGGGTTCATTGACAACAATAGAAATCAATGCAGCGAGAACACGTTTGGAATTACTTGCGCAAAGGGAGGCATTTTCGACAGAGATCAGATTAGTACAAACGCAACAAGCACTTCCAAATTCCAGTGCGCTACGGTCCCTAAATGTATTTCTGGACAATGGCGGACTACTCAGGGTGGGCGGAAGACTATCCAACGCACCCATAGACTACGATCAAAAACATCCGATCATATTGCCACCAAAGCATCCGCTAACGGATTTAATAATCAAATGCGAACATCACAGGTTAATGCATGCGGGATGTCAGGCTGTTTTAACGTCATTACAAACAAGGTATTGTTTAGTCTCAGCAAAACATAATGTAAAACGAAACATACGGAAATGTGTACGGTGCTTTAAAACAAACCCATTGAGTCAAACCTATCAGATGGGTCAATTACCTGCGTCGAGAGTCACCCCAGCGCGACGTTTTTTTACCTGTGGAGTCGATTACGCAGGCCCATTTTTTACAAAGGAAAGAACGAGAAGCAAGGTAACAGTCAAGGCATACCTATGCATTTTTGTATGTTTCGTTACGAAGGCCGTACATTTAGAATTAGCTACCGACTTGAGTACCGACGCTTTCATAAACTGTTTCCGGCGTTTAATTGCCCGACGGGGGCGATGTCATTGTATCATATCCGATAACGGTACAAACTTCATTGGGGCGCGGAACGAGCTAGTTGAGCTAAATATCTTAATTAAGGACAAACAACACAACGAAAAAATTGCAAACGCACTAAGACAGGAATCCATCGAATGGCGATTAATTCCTGCGCACTCTCCACACTTTGGTGGATTGTGGGAGGGAGCGGTCAAATCTGCTAAATACCACCTCACACGCGTTATAGGAGATCAGAGGCTCACGTTCGAAGAGCTATATACGTTACTGACGCAAATAGAATCCAGTTTAAATTCACGTCCACTTTCACCATTATCCTCAGATCCCACAGACCTAAACCCTTTGACTCCTGGGCATTTTTTAATTGGTACTGCCCTTACAACACTGCCATCTGATGACCTACGAGATATCAAGGTCACTCGACTCAACAGATACCAGCTAATCCAGCAAATGGTCCAGCATTTCTGGCAAATGTGGCAGCGGGAATGTATACAACAGTTACAGCAACGACACAAATGGCAGCATTCCACCACGTCGAAATTAGCCGTGTATTCCTTGGTAATCATCAAGGAGGACAATCTACCCCCGTTACAGTGGAGCATGGGAAGAATCGTTCAGGTACACCCTGGTACAGATGGAGTGATTCGTGTCGCAACAGTCAGAACGTGAACCGGAACAATTAAACGACCCGTGACAAAATTGTGTATAATACCTTTAGATCACTTAGAAATGTCACACGAGGTGTAGCGCAACTATGTATAGTGTAAATTTCGATCATTGTAAATATTGTAATATTCACACAGAATACGTAGATTGTAATCATATCATAAGCTTACACTTATATGGGTTATCAAATATAGACATAGTTGAACATGCGATGCATGTTCAAGGTGGGCGGTATGTTCCGGCCAAGTGGCCAGGATTTATTGCAGGGGCCATGTGCTTGGGTACCCGGACGGTATGGGTCTGGCCCGGGCCGTTCCCGGGCACATGCGGCACCGTCATAACGTCTCCTGGTCCTTGATTACGGTCCAGTCAATTACGGTTGGGTCTGGCATTGTTCGGGTACGTAGGCCCATCAGCGCGGGATGTCTAGCAGGAGTTATTTTGCCACTCTCCCTCCTAACTCCCGGCCCACCGTTTTGGGGCAGTCTCACTAGATTTGGAATTGCAGTGATTGGGCCGTAATTCCTTGCCGCCCGCCCTAGGTAAAGAGAAGTAGGGAGGACCGAGGTGATATTAGGCATGACTCCGGTCCTCTAGGGGACAGAAAAGACGGAACAGACAGACAGAAAGCACAGAACATCAGAAAAGTACAGAACATTTTTAGAGCTTCAGAAGAGAACACCTTAGACTTTCGGACAGAACAGAACAGAAGACATAGAGAGATACGCATAACGGTTAGGTTGCGTGTTACAAATAGAGTACTAGCATTTCATTTAGTCCGCCTACAGTGGGTGGTCCTTCGAGTTAGTCGGCACCAAGTGCAATATTCAGAGGATCTCCGTCATCCATCTGATGAGTCATCAACAGCAAGTATTTGAAGCTAAACCATTTGTTTCGCATGGATTTGAAGCTAAAACATCTACTTCGCATTGATTTGAAGCTGAATCATGTGTTTCGCTTGGATTTGATGTTCACTCGTTTGTTTCGCCTGCATTTGAAGCTATATCACTTATATCGCAAGTATATGAATCTAAATAATCTGTGTCGCATGGATTTGATGCTAATCCTTCTACTTCGCATTGATTTAAAGTTGAATCATGTGTTTCGCATTGATTTGAAGATAACTCGTTTGTTTAGCATGCAGTTGAAGCTAACTCATGTATATCACAAGTATTTGAAGCTAAACCATTTGTTTCGCAAGAATTTGAAGATAAGCATTCTGCTTCGCATTGATTTGAAGCTAACTCGTTTGTTTCGCATGCATTTGAACCTGGATCAATTATATTCGCAAGTATTTGAAGGTCAATCATTCGTTTCGCATGGATTTGATGCTAAGCCTTCGGCTTCGCATTGATTTGAAGATAAATCCTGTGTTACGCTTGGATTTGAAGTTCACTCGTTTGTTTAGCCTGCATTTGAAGCTATATCACATATATCGCAAGTCTATGAATCTAAATAATTTCGGTCGCATGGATTTGATTCTAAGCCTTCTACTTCGCATTGATTTGAAGCTAAATCATGTGTTTCGCATGGATTTAAAGCTAACTCGTGTGTTTCGCCTGCATTTGAAGCTATATCACTCATTTTCGCAAGTATTTGAAGCTAAATCATTTGTTTCGTATGGATTTGAAGCTAACTCGTTTGTTTGGCATGAAGTTGATGCTAAATCATGTATATCACAAGTATTTGTAGCTGAACCATTTGTTTCGCATGGATTTGGAGCTAAGCCTTTCACTTCGCATTGATTTGAAGCTAAGTCATGTGTTTCGCATGGATTTGAAGCTAACTCGTTTGTATCGCATGCAGTTGAAGCTAAATCATGTATTAGACAAGAATTTTAAGCTAAATCATCTGTTTCGCGTGGATTTGAAGCTAAGCCTTCTACTTCGCATTGATTTGAAGCTAAATCATGCGTTTTGCTTGGATTTGAAGCTAGCTCGTTTGTATCGCATGCAGTTGACGCTAAATCATGTGTACCATAAGTATTTGAAGCTAAACCATTTGATTCGCATGGATTTAAAGCTAACACTTCTGTTTCGCATTGATTTGAAGCTGAATCATGTTTTTTGCATGGATTTGAAGATAACTCGTTTGTTTAGCATGGAGTTGAAGCTAACTCATGTATATCACAAGTATTTGAAGCTAAATCATTTGTGTCGCATGGATTTGAAGCTAAGCCTTCTACTTCGCATTGATTTGAAGCTAAATCATGTGATCGACCTTGATTTGAAGGTAACTCTTTTGTTTCGCATGCAGTTGAAGCTAAATCACGTATATCGCAAGTATTTGAAGCTAAACCATTTGATTGGCATTGATTTATAGATAAGTCTTCTACTTTGCATGAATTTGAAGCTAAACCATGTGTCGCGCTTGAATTTGTAGCTAACTCGTTTGTTTCGCATGCAGTTGAAGCTAAATAATGTATATTACAAGTATTAGAATCTAATTCATATGATTCGCATGGATTTGAAGATAAGCCTCCTACTTCGCATTGATTTGAATCTAAATCATGTGATTAACTTGGATTTGATGCTAACCCTTCTACTTCGCATTGATTTGAAGCTAAATCATGAGTTTCGCTTGGATTTGTAGTTAATACGTTTGTTTCACATGCACTTGAAGCTCAATCATGTATATCACAAGTATTTGAAGCTGAACAATTTGTTTCGCATGAATATTAAGTTAAACCATGTGCATCGCATGAATATGAATCTAAACGATGTGTTTCGCATGAATTTAAAGCTAAATCATTAACATCAAAATTATTTGAAACTAAACCATTTGTTTCGCATGGTTTCGAAGATAAGCCTTCTACTTTGCATGGATTTGAAGCTAATCCTTCTACTTCGCATTGATTTGACGCTAAATCATGTGTTTCGCATAGATTTGAAGCTAACTGGTTTGTTTCGCCAGCAGTTGAAGCGAAATCATGTATATCACAATTATTTGAAGCTGAACCATTTGTTTCGTATGGATTTGAAGCTATGCCTTCTACTGCGCATTGATGTGAAGCTAAATCATGTGTTTCGCATGGATTTAAAGCTAACTCGTGTGTTTCGCCTGCATTTGAAGCTATATCACTCATTTTCGCAAGTATTTGAAGCTAAATCATTTGTTTCGTATGGATTTGAAGCTAACTCGTTTGTTTGGCATGAAGTTGATGCTAAATCATGTATATCACAAGTATTTGTAGCTGAACCATTTGTTTCGCATGGATTTGGAGCTAAGCCTTTCACTTCGCATTGATTTGAAGCTAAGTCATGTGTTTCGCATGGATTTGAAGCTAACTCGTTTGTATCGCATGCAGTTGAAGCTAAATCATGTATTAGACAAGAATTTGAAGCTAAATCATCTGTTTCGCGTGGATTTGAAGCTAAGCCTTCTACTTCGCATTGATTTGAAGCTAAATCATGCGTTTTGCTTGGATTTGAAGCTAGCTCGTTTGTATCGCATGCAGTTGACGCTAAATCATGTGTACCATAAGTATTTGAAGCTAAACCATTTGATTCGCATGGATTTAAAGCTAACACTTCTGTTTCGCATTGATTTGAAGCTGAATCATGTTTTTTGCATGGATTTGAAGATAACTCGTTTGTTTAGCATGGAGTTGAAGCTAACTCATGTTTATCACAAGTATTTGAAGCTAAATCATTTGTGTCGCATGGATTTGAAGCTAAGCCTTCTACTTCGCATTGATTTGAAGCTAAATCATGTGATCGACATTGATTTGAAGGTAACTCTTTTGTTTCGCATGCAGTTGAAGCTAAATCACGTATATCGCAAGTATTTGAAGCTAAACCATTTGATTGGCATTGATTTATAGATAAGTCTTCTACTTTGCATGAATTTGAAGCTAAACCATGTGTCGCGCTTGAATTTGTAGCTAACTCGTTTGTTTCGCATGCAGTTGAAGCTAAATAATGTATATTACAAGTATTAGAATCTAATTCATATGATTCGCATGGATTTGAAGATAAGCCTCCTACTTCGCATTGATTTGAATCTAAATCATGTGATTAACTTGGATTTGATGCTAACCCTTCTACTTCGCATTGTTTTGAAGCTAAATCATGAGTTTCGCTTGGATTTGTAGTTAATACGTTTGTTTCACATGCACTTGAAGCTCAATCATGTATATCACAAGTATTTGAAGCTGAACAATTTGTTTCGCATGAATATTAAGTTAAACCATGTGCTTCGCATGAATATGAATCTAAACGATGTGTTTCGCATGAATTTAAAGCTAAATCATTAACATCAAAATTATTTGAAACTAAACCATTTGTTTCGCATGGTTTCGAAGATAAGCCTTCTACTTTGCATGGATTTGAAGCTAATCCTTCTACTTCGCATTGATTTGACGCTAAATCATGTGTTTCGCATCGATTTGAAGCTAACTGGTTTGTTTCGCCAGCAGTTGAAGCGAAATCATGTATATCACAATTATTTGAAGCTGAACCACTTGTTTCGTATGGATTTGAAGCTATGCCTTCTACTGCGTATTGATGTGAAGCTAAATCATGTGTTTCGCGCGGATTTGAAACTAACTCGTTTGTTTCGCCTTCATTTGAAGCTAAATAAATCATGTATATCACAAGTATTTGAAGCTAAATCATTTGTGTCGCATGGATTTGAAGCTAAGCCTTCTACTTCGCATTGATTTGAAGCTAAATCATGTGATCGACATTGATTTGAAGGTAACTCTTTTGTTTCGCATGCAGTTGAAGCTAAATCACGTATATCGCAAGTATTTGAAGCTAAACCATTTGATTGGCATTGATTTATAGATAAGTCTTCTACTTTGCATGAATTTGAAGCTAAACCATGTGTCGCGCTTGAATTTGTAGCTAACTCGTTTGTTTCGCATGCAGTTGAAGCTAAATAATGTATATTACAAGTATTAGAATCTAATTCATATGATTCGCATGGATTTGAAGATAAGCCTCCTACTTCGCATTGATTTGAATCTAAATCATGTGATTAACTTGGATTTGATGCTAACCCTTCTACTTCGCATTGATTTGAAGCTAAATCATATGTTTCGCTTGGATTTGAAGCTAACTCGTTTGTTTCGCATGCAGTTGAAGCTAAATCACGTATATCGCAAGTATTTGAAGCTAAACCATTTGATTCGCATGAATTTGAAGCTAAATGATGTGGTTCACATGAATTGAATCTCACTCGTTTGTTTCGCATGCATTTGAAGATATATCAGTTATGTCGCAAGCATTTGATGCTAAATCATTTGTGTCGCATGGATTTGAAGCTGAGTCTCCAACTTCGCATTGATTTGAAGCTAAATCTTGTGTTTCGATTTGGTTTGAAGCTAACTGGATTGTTTCCCGTGCATTTGAAGCTGTATCACTTATGTCGCAATTATCTGAAAATAAATCATTTGTTTACATGCATTTGGAGCTAAGCCTTCCACTTCGCATTGATTTGAAGCTAAATCATGTGTTTCGCATGGATTTGAAGCTAACTCGTTTGTATTGCATGCAGTTGATGCTAAATCATGTATATCACAAGTATTTGTAGCTGAACCATTTGTTTCGCATGGATTTGGAGCTAAGCCTTTCACTTCGCATTGATTTGAAGCTAAGTCATGTGTTTCGCATGGATTTGAAGCTATCTCGTTTGTTTCGCCTTCATTTGAAGCTTAATCATGTATATCACAAGTATTTGAAGCTAAACCATTTGTTTCGCATTGTTCTGAAGATAAACCTTCTACTTCGCATTGATTTGAAGCTAAATCATGCGTTTTGCTTGGATTTGAAGCTAGCTCGTTTGTATCGCATGCAGTTGACGCTAAATCATGTATACCACAAGTATTTGAAGCTAAACCACTTGATTCGCATGGATTTAAAGCTAAAACTTCTGTTTCGGATTGATTTGAAGCTGAATCATGTTTTTTGCATGGATTTGAAGATAACTCGTTTGTTTAGCATGCAGTTGAAGCTAACTCATGTATATCACAAGTATTTGAAGCTAAATCATTTGTGTCGCATGGATTTGAAGCTAAGCCTTCTACTTCGCATTGATTTGAAGCTAAATCATGTGATCGACATTGATTTGAAGGCAACTCTTTTGTTTCGCATGCAGTTGAAGCTAAATCACGTATATCGCAAGTATTTGAAGCTAAACCATTTGATTGGCATTGATTTGTAGATAAGTCTTCTGCTTTGCATGAATTTGAAGCTAAACCATGTGTCGCGCTTGAATTTGTAGCTAACTCGTTTGTTTCGCATGCAGTTGAAGCTAAATAATGTATATTACAAGTATTAGAAGCTAATTCATATGATTCGCATGGATTTGAAGATAAGCCTCCTACTTCGCATTGATTTGAATCTAAATCATGTGATTAACTTGGATTTGATGCTATCCCTTCTACTTCGCATTGATTTGAAGCTAAATCATGTGTTTTGTATGGATTTGAAGCTAACTCGTTTGTTTCGCATGCACTTGAAGCTAAATCATATGTTTCGCTTGGATTTGAAGCTAACTCGTTTGTTTCGCATGCAGTTGAAGCTAAATCACGTATATCGCAAGTATTTGAAGCTAAACCATTTGATTCGCATGAATTTGAAGCTAAATGATGTGGTTCACATGAATTGAATCTCACTCGTTTGTTTCGCATGCATTTGAAGATATATCAGTTATGTCGCAAGCATTTGATGCTAAATCATTTGTGTCGCATGGATTTGAAGCTGAGTCTCCAACTTCGCATTGATTTGAAGCTAAATCTTGTGTTTCGATTTGGTTTGAAGCTAACTGGATTGTTTCCCGTGCATTTGAAGCTGTATCACTTATGTCGCAATTATCTGAAAATAAATCATTTGTTTACATGCATTTGGAGCTAAGCCTTCCACTTCGCATTGATTTGAAGCTAAGTCATGTGTTTCGCATGGATTTGAAGCTATCTCGTTTGTTTCGCCTTCATTTGAAGCTTAATCATGTATATCACAAGTATTTGAAGCTAAACCATTTGTTTCGCATTGTTCTGAAGATAAACCTTCTACTTCGCATTGATTTGAAGCTAAATCATGCGTTTTGCTTGGATTTGAAGCTAGCTCGTTTGTATCGCATGCAGTTGACGCTAAATCATGTATACCACAAGTATTTGAAGCTAAACCATTTGATTCGCATGGATTTAAAGCTAAAACTTCTGTTTCGCATTGATTTGAAGCTGAATCATGTTTTTTGCATGGATTTGAAGATAACTCGTTTGTTTAGCATGCAGTTGAAGCTAACTCATGTATATCACAAGTATTTGAAGCTAAATCATTTGTGTCGCATGGATTTGAAGCTAAGCCTTCTACTTCGCATTGATTTGAAGCTAAATCATGTGATCGACATTGATTTGAAGGTAACTCTTTTGTTTCGCATGCAGTTGAAGCTAAATCACGTATATCGCAAGTATTTGAAGCTAAACCATTTGATTGGCATTGATTTGTAGATAAGTCTTCTACTTTGCATGAATTTGAAGCTAAACCATGTGTCGCGCTTGAATTTGTAGCTAACTCGTTTGTTTCGCATGCAGTTGAAGCTAAATAATGTATATTACAAGTATTAGAAGCTAATTCATATGATTCGCATGGATTTGAAGATAAGCCTCCTACTTCGCATTGATTTGAATCTAAATCATGTGATTAACTTGGATTTGATGCTAACCCTTCTACTTCGCATTGATTTGAAGCTAAATCATGTGTTTTGTATGGATTTGAAACTAAGTCGTTTGTTTCGCATGCAGTTGAAGCTAAAACATGTATATAACAATTATTTGAAGCTAAATCATTTGTGTCGCATGGATTTGAAGCTAAGCCTTTTACTTCGCATTGATTTGAAGCTAAATCATGGGTTTCGCATGGATTTGATGCTAAACCTTCTACTTGGCATTGATTTGAATCGAAATCATGTGTTTCGCTTGGATTTGAAGCTAACTAGTTTGTTTCGCATGCAGTTGAAGCTAAATCATGTATATCACTAGTATTTGAAGCTAAACCATTTGTTTAGCATGGATTCGAAAATCAGCCTTCTATATCGCATTGATTTGAAGCTAAATCAAGTGTTTCTCATGGATTTGAAGCTAAGTCGTTTGTTTCGCATGCAGTTGAAGCTAAATCATGTATATCATAAGTATTTGAAGCTAAACCCTTTGTTTCGCATTGATTTGAAGCTAACTCGTTTGTTTCGCATGCAGTTGAAGCTATAACACTTCTATTTGCAAGTATTTGAAACTTAATCATTCCCTTCGCATGTATTTGAAGCTAAGCCTTCAACTTCGCATTGATTTGAAGCTAAATCATGTGCTTCGCTTGGATTTCAAGATAACTCGTTTGTTTCTCACGCAGCTGAAGCCAAATCATGTATACCACAAGTATTTGGAGCTAAACCATTTATTTCGCATGGATTCGAAAATCAGCCTTCTATTTCGCAATGATTTGAAGCTAAATCATGCGCTTCGCATGGAATTGAAGCTATCTCGTTGGTTTCGCATGGATTTGAAGCTAACTAGTTTGTTTCGCCTGCATTTGAAGCGAAATCATGTACATCACAAATATTTGAAGCTAATCCATTTGTTTCGCATGGATTCGTAAATCAGCCTTCTATTTCGCATTGATTTGAAGCTAACTCGTTCGTTTCGCATGGATTTGAAACTAACTCGTTTGTTTCCCACGCAGCTGAAGCTAAATTATGTATACCACAAGTATTTGGAGCTAAAACATTTGTTTCTCATGTATGTGAAGCTAAGCCTACCACTTCGCATTGATTTGAAACTAAATCATGTATTTCGCATGGATTTGAATCTAACTCGATTGTTTCGAGTGCATTTGAAGCTATATCACATATATCGTAATTATCTGAAGATAAATCTTTTGTTTCTCATGTATTTGAAGCTAAGCCTTCTAGTTCGCATTGATTTGAAGCTAAATCATGTGTTTCGCATGGACTTGAACTTCACTCGTTTTTTTGGCATGGAGTTGAAGCTAAATCATGTATATCAGAAGTATTTGAAGCTAAACCATTTGGTTCGCATTGATTTGAAGCTAAGTCGTTTGTTTCGCATGCAGTTGAAGCTAAAACATGTATATAACAATTATTTGAAGCTAAATCATTTGTGTCGCATGGATTTGAAGCTAAGCCTTGTACTTCGCATCGATTTGAAGCTAAATCATGGGTTTCGCATGGATTTGAAGATAAATCATGTGTTTCACAAGTATTTGAAGCTGAACCATTTGTTTCGCATGGATTTGAAGATAAGCCTTTTACTTCGCATGGATTTGCATCTAAGACTTCTATTTCGCATTGATTTGAATATAAATCAAACATTTCGCATGTATTTGAAGCTATCTCGTCTTTTTCGCCTGCATTTGAAGCTACATCACTTATATTCGCAAGTATTTGAAGGTCATTCATTCGTTTCGCATGAATTTGAAGCTAAGCCTTCTACTTCGCATTGATTTGAAGCTAAATCATGTGTTTCGCTTGGATTTGAAGCTAACACGGTTGTTTTGCCTGCATTCGAAGTTATATCACGTATAATCGCAAGTATTTGAAGCTCAGTCATCCGTTTCGCATGGATATGAAGCTAAGCCTTCTACGTCGCACTGATTTGAAGCTAAATCATATGTTTCGCTTGGATTTGAAGGTAACACGTTTGTTTCGCATGCAGTTGAACCTAAATCATGTATATCACAAGTATTTGAAGCTAAACCATTTTTTTCGCATGGATTCGAAAATCAGTCTTCTATTTCGCAATGATTTGTTGCTAAATCAAGTGTTTCTCATGGATTTGAAGCTAACTCGTTTCTATCGAATGGATTTATAGCTAACTCGTTTGTTTCGCATGCTGTTGAATCTAAATATAGTATATCACAAGTATTTGAAGCTAAACCATTTGTTTCGCATGGATTCGTAAATCAGCCTTCTATTTCGCATTGATTTGAATCTAAATCATGAGTTTCGCATGGATTTGAAACTAAGTCGTTTGTTTCGCATGCAGTTGAAGCTAAAACATGTATATAACAATTATTAGAAGCTAAATCATTTGTGTCGCATGGATTTGAAGCTAAGCCTTTTACTTCGCATTGATTTGAAGCTAAATCATGGGTTTCGCATGGATTTGATGCTAAACCTTCTACTTGGCATTGATTTGAATCGAAATCATGTGTTTCGCTTGGATTTGAAGCTAACTAATTTGTTTCGCATGCAGTTGAAGCTAAATCATGTATATCACTAGTATTTGAAGCTAAACCATTTGTTTAGCATGGATTCGAAAATCAGCCTTCTATATCGCATTGATTTGAAGCTAAATCAAGTGTTTCTCATGGATTTGAAGCTAAGTCGTTTGTTTCGCATGCAGTTGAAGCTAAATCATGTATATCATAAGTATTTGAAGCTAAACCCTTTGTTTCGCATTGATTTGAAGCTAACTCGTTTGTTTCGCATGCAGTTGAAGCTATAACACTTCTATTTGCAAGTATTTGAAACTTAATCATTCCCTTCGCATGTATTTGAAGCTAAGCCTTCAACTTCGCATTGATTTGAAGCTAAATCATGTGCTTCGCTTGGATTTCAAGATAACTCGTTTGTTTCTCACGCAGCTGAAGCCAAATCATGTATACCACAAGTATTTGGAGCTAAACCATTTATTTCGCATGGATTCGAAAATCAGCCTTCTATTTCGCAATGATTTGAAGCTAAATCATGCGCTTCGCATGGAATTGAAGCTATCTCGTTGGTTTCGCATGGATTTGAAGCTAACTAGTTTGTTTCGCCTGCATTTGAAGCGAAATCATGTACATCACAAATATTTGAAGCTAATCCATTTGTTTCGCATGGATTCGTAAATCAGCCTTCTATTTCGCATTGATTTGAAGCTAACTCGTTCGTTTCGCATGGATTTGAAACTAACTCGTTTGTTTCCCACGCAGCTGAAGCTAAATTATGTATACCACAAGTATTTGGAGCTAAAACATTTGTTTCTCATGTATGTGAAGCTAAGCCTACCACTTCGCATTGATTTGAAACTAAATCATGTATTTCGCATGGATTTGAATCTAACTCGATTGTTTCGCATGCAGTTGAAGCTAAATCATGTATATCACAAGTATTTGAAGCTAAACCATTTGTTTCGCATGGATTCGAAAATCAGCCTTCTATTTCGCATTGATTTGAAGCTAACTCGTTTGTTTCGCATGGATTTGAAGCTAACTCGTTTGTTTCGCATGCAGTTGAACCTAAATCATGTATATCACAAGTATTTGACGATAATACATTTGATTCGCATGGATTTGAAGCTAAGCCTTCTTCTTCGCATTGATTTGAAGCTTAATCATGTATTTCGCTTGGATTTGAAGCTAAATCATGTGTTTCGCATGGACTTAAAGCTAACACGTTTGTTTCGCATGCAGTTGAACCTAAATCATGTATATCACAAGTATTTGAAGCTAAACCATTTGATTCCCATGGATTTGGAGCTAAACCTACTGCTTCGCATTGATTTGGAGCTAAATCATGTGTTTTGCATGGATTTAAAGATAACACGATTGTTTCGCATGCAGTTGAAGCTAAATCATGTATATCACAAGTATTTGAAGCTAAACCATTTGTTTCGCATGGATTCGAAAATCAGTCTTCTATTTCGCAATGATTTGATGCTAAATCATGTGTTTCTCATGGATTTGAAGCTAACTCGCTTGTATCGCATGGATTTATAACTAACTCGTTTATTTCGCATGCTGTTGAAGCTAAGTCTAGTATATCACAAGTATTTGAAGCTAAACCATTTGTTTCGCATGGATTCGAAAATCAGCCTTCTATTTCGCATTGATTTGAAGCTAAATCATGAGTTTCGCATGGATTTGAAGCTAACTCGTTTGTTTCGCATGCAGTTGAAGCATAATCATGTATATCACAAGTATTAGAAGCTAAACCATTTGATTCGCATGGATTTGAAGCTAAGCGTTCTACTTCGCATTGATTTGAAGCTTAATCATGTATTTGCTTGGATTTGAAGCTAAATCATGTGTTTCGCATGGACTTGAAGCTAACACGTTTGTTTCGCATGCAGTTGAATCTAAATCATGTATATCACAAGTATTTGAAGCTAAACCATTTTTTTCGCATGGCTTCGAAAATCAGTCTTCTATTGCGCAATGATTTGTTGCTAAATCATGTGTTTCTCATGGATTTGAAGCTAACTCGTTTCTATCGCATGGATTTATAGCTAACTCGTTTGTTTCGCATGCAGTTGAAGCATAATCATGTATATCACAAGTATTAGAAGCTAAACCATTTGATTCGCATGGATTTGAAGCTAAGCGTTCTACTTCGCATTGATTTGAAGCTTAATCATGTATTTGCTTGGATTTGAAGCTAAATCATGTGTTTCGCATGGACTTGAAGCTAACACGTTTGTTTCGCATGCTGTTGAATCTAAATCTAGTATATCACAAGTATTTGAAGCTAAACCATTTGTTTCGCATGGATTCGTAAATCAGCCTTCTATTTCGCATTGATTTGAATCTAAATCATGAGTTTCGCATGGATTTGAAGCTAACTCGTTTATTTCGCATGGATTTGAAGCTAACTCGTTTGTTTCGCATGCAGTTGAAGAAAAATCATGTATATCACAAGTATTAGAAGCTGAACCATTTGATTCGCATGGATTTGAAGCTAAGCCTTCTACTTCGCATTGATTTGAAGCTTAATCATGTATTTCGCTTGGATTTGAAGCTAAATCATGTGTTTCGCATGGACTTAAAGCTACCACGTTTGTTTCGCATGCAGTTGAACCTAAATCATGTATATCACAAGTATTTGAAGCTAAACCATTTGATGCCCATGGATTTGGAGCTAAACCTACTACTTCGCATTGATTTGGAGCTAAATCATGTGTTTTCCATGGATTTAAAGATAACACGATTGTTTCGCATGCAGTTGAAGCTAAATCATGTATATCACAAGTATTTGAAGCTAAACCATTTGTTTCGCATGGATTCGAAAATCAGTCTTCTATTTCGCAATGATTTGATGCTAAATCATGTGCTTCTCATGGATTTGAAGCTAACTCGCTTGTATCGCATGGATTTATAGCTAACTCGTCTGTTTCGCATGCTGTTGAAGCTAAATCTAGTATATCACAAGTATTTGAAGCTAAACAATTTATTTCGCATGGATTCGAAAATCAGCCTTCTATTTCGCATTGATTTGAAGCTAAATCATGAGTTTCGCATGGATTTGAAGATAACTCGTTTGTATCGCATGGATTTGAAGCTAACTCGTTTGTTTCGCATGCAGTTGAAGCAAAATCATGTATATCACAAGTATTAGGAGCTAAACCATTTGATTCGCATGGATTTGAAGCTAAGCGTTCTACTTCGCATTGATTTGAAGCTTAATCATGTATTTGCTTGGATTTGAAGCTAAATCATGTGTTTCGCATGGACTTAAAGCTAACACGTTTGTTTCGCATGCAGTTGAACCTAAATCATGTATATCACAAGTATTTGAAGCTAAACCATTTTTTTCGCATGGATTCGAAAATCAGTCTTCTATTTCGCAATGATTTGTTGCTAAGTCATGTGTTTCTCATGGATTTGAAGCTAACTCGTTTCCATCGCATGGATTTATAGCTAACTCGTTTGTTTCGTATGCTGTTGAATCTAAATCTAGTATATCACAAGTATTTGAAGCTAAACCATTTGTTTCGCATGGATTCGTAAATCAGCCTTCTATTTCGCATTGATTTGAATCTAAATGATGAGTTTCGCATGGACTTGAAGCTAACTCGTTTGTTTCGCATGCAGTTGAAGCAAAATCATGTATATCACAAGTATTAGAAGCTGAACCATTTGATTCGCATGGATTTGAAGCTAAGCCTTCTACTTCGCATTGATTTGAAGCTTAATCATGTATTTCGCTTGGATTTGAAGCTAAAGCATGTGTTTCGCACGGACTTAAAGCTAACACGTTTGTTTCGCATGCAGTTGAACCTAAATCATGTATATCACAAGTATTTGAAGCTAAACCATTTGATTCCCATGGATTTGGAGCTAAGGCCTCTACTTCGCATTGATTTGAAGCTTAATCATGTATTTCGCTTGGATTTGAAGCTAAATCATGTGTTTCGCACGGACTTAAAGCTAACACGTTTGTTTCGCATGCAGTTGAACCTAAATCATGTATATCACAAGTATTTGAAGCTAAACCATTTGATTCCCATGGATTTGAAGCTAAACCTTCTACTTCGCATTGATTTGAAGCTTAATCATGTATTTCGCTTGGATTTGAAGCTAAATCATGTGTTTCGCACGGACTTAAAGCTAACACGTTTGTTTCGCATGCAGTTGAACCTAAATCATGTATATCACAAGTATTTGATGCTAAACCATTTGATTCGCATGGATTTGAATCTAACTCGTTCGTTTCGCCTGCATTTGAAGCTAAAACATGCATATCACAATTATTTGAAGCTTAGCCATTTGCTTCGCATGGATTCGAAGATAAGGCTTCAGCTTCGCATTGATTTGAAGCTAAATCGTGTGTTTCGCTTGGATCTGAAGCTATCTCGATTGTTTCGCATGCAGTTGTATAAAACAAGTATTTGAAGCTAAACTAATCGTTTCGAATGGATTTTAAGCTAAGCCTACTACTTCGCATTGATTTGAAGCTAAATCATGTGTTTTGCATGGATTTAAAGCTAACTCGTTTCTATCGCATGGATTTGAAGCTAACTCGTTTGTTTCGCATGCAGTTGAAGAAAACTCATGTATATCACAAGTATTATAAGCTAAACCATTTGATACGCATGGATTCGAAGCTAAGCCTTCTACTTCGCATTGATTTGAAGCTTAATCATGTATTTCGCTTGGATTTGAAACTAAATCATGTGTTTCGCATCGACTTAAAGCTAACACGTTTGTTTCGCATGCAGTTGAACCTAAATCATGTATATCACAAGTATTTGAAACTAAACCATTTGTTTTGCGTGATTTCGAAATTCAGCCTTCTATTTCGCATTGATTTGAAGCTAAATCACGTGTTTCTCATGGATTTGAACTAACTCGTTTCTATCGCATGGATTTGAAGCTAACTCGTTTGTTTCGCATGCAGTTGAAGCAAAATCATGTATATCACAAGTATTATAAGCTAAACCATTTGATTCGCATGGATTTGATGCTAAGCCTTCTTCTTCGCATTGATTTGAAGCTTAATCATGTATTTCGCTTGGATTTGAAGCTAAATCGTTTGTTTCACATGCAGTTGAATCTAGTCATGTATATCACAAGAATTTAAAGCTAAACCATTCGTTTCGCATGGATTTGAAGCTAAGCCTTCTACTTCGCATTGATTTGAAGCTAAATCATGTGTTTCCCTTGGACTTAAAGCTAACACGTTTGTTTCGCATGCAGTTGAACCTAAATCATGTATATCACAAGTATTTGAAGCTAAAACATTTGTTTTGCGTGATTTCGAAATTCATCCTTCTATTTCAGATTGATTTGAAGCTAACTCACGTGTTTCTCATGGATTTGAACTAACTCGTTTTTATCGCTTGGATTTGAAGCTAACTCGTTTGTTTCGCATGCAGTTGAAGCAAAATCATGTATGTCACAAGTATTATAAGCTAAACCATTTGATTCGCGTGGATTTGAAGCTAAGCCTTCTACTTCGCATTGATTTGAAGCTTAATCATGTATTTCGCTTGGATTTGAAGCTAAATCATGTGTTTCGCATGGACTTAAAGCTAACACGTTTGTTTCACACGCAGTTGAACCTAAATCATGTATATCACAAGTATTTGAAGCGAAACCATTTGTTTCGCATGGATTTGAAGCTAAGCCGTCTACTTCGCATGGATTTGAAGCTAAGCCTTCTACTTCGCATTGATTTGAAGCTAAATCATGTGTTTCGCTTGGACTTAAAGCTAACACGTTTGTTTCGCATGCAGTTGAACCTAAATCATGTATATCACAAGTATTTGAAGCGAAACCATTTGTTTCGCATGGATTTGAAGCTAAGCCGTCTACTTCGCATGGATTTGAAGCTAAGCCTTCTACTTCGCATTGATTTGAAGCTTAATCATGTATTTCGCTTGGATTTGAAGCTAAATCATGTGTTTCGCATGGACTTAAAGCTAACACGTTTGTTTCACACGCAGTTGAACCTAAATCATGTATATCACAAGTATTTGAAGCGAAACCATTTGTTTCGCATGGATTTGAAGCTAAGCCGTCTACTTCGCATTGATTTGAAACTGAATCATGTGTTTAGCTTGTATTGGAATCTAACTCGCTTGTTTCGCATGCAGTCGAAGCTGAATCATGTATGAAACAAGTATTTGAAGCTAAACCATTTGATTCGCATGGATTGGAAGCTAAGCCTTCTACTTCGCATTGATTTGAAGCAAAATCAAGTGTTTCGCTTGGATTTGAACCTAACTCGTTTATTTCGCATGCAGTTGAAGCTCAATCATGTATATAACAAGTATTTGAAGCTAATCCATTTGTTTCGCATGGATTCGAAAATCAGCCTTCTATTTCGCAATAATTTGAAGCAAAATCGTGTGTTTCTCTTGGATTTGAAGCTAACTCGTTTCTATCGCATGGATTTAAAGCTAACTCGTTTGTTTCGCATGCTGTTGAAGCTAAATCTAGTATATCACAAGTATTTGAAGCTAAACCATTTGTTTCGCATGGATCCCAAAATCAGCCTTCTATTTCGCATTGATTTGAAGCTAAATCATGAGTTTCCCATGGATTTGAAGCTAACTCGTTTGTTTCGCATGAATTTGAATCTAACTCGTTTGTTTCGCATGCAGTTAAAGCAAAATCATGTATATCACAAGTATTAGAAACTAAATCATTTGATTCGCATGGATTGGAAGCTAAGCCTTCTACTTCGCATTGATTTGAAGCAAAATCAAGTGTTTCGCTTGGATTTGAACCTAACTCGTTTATTTCGCATGCAGTTGAAGCTCAATCATGTATATAACAAGTATTTGAAGCTAAAACATTTGTTTTGCGTGATTTCGAAATTCAGCCTTCTATTTCGCATTGATTTGAAGCTAACTCACGTGTTTCTCATGGATTTGAACTAACTCGTTTTTATCGCTTGGATTTGAAGCTAACTCGTTTGTTTCGCATGCAGTTGAAGCAAAATCATGTATGTCACAAGTATTATAAGCTAAACCATTTGATTCGCGTGGATTTGAAGCTAAGCCTTCTACTTCGCATTGATTTGAAGCTTAATCATGTATTTCGCTTGGATTTGAAACTAAATCATGTGTTTCGCATCGACTTAAAGCTAACACGTTTGTTTCGCATGCAGTTGAACCTAAATCATGTATATCACAAGTATTTGAAACTAAACCATTTGTTTTGCGTGATTTCGAAATTCAGCCTTCTATTTCGCATTGATTTGAAGCTAAATCACGTGTTTCTCATGGATTTGAACTAACTCGTTTCTATCGCATGGATTTGAAGCTAACTCGTTTGTTTCGCATGCAGTTGAAGCAAAATCATGTATATCACAAGTATTATAAGCTAAACCATTTGATTCGCATGGATTTGATGCTAAGCCTTCTTCTTCGCATTGATTTGAAGCTTAATCATGTATTTCGCTTGGATTTGAAGCTAAATCGTTTGTTTCACATGCAGTTGAATCTAGTCATGTATATCACAAGAATTTAAAGCGAAACCATTCGTTTCGCATGGATTTGAACCTAAGCCTTCTACTTCGCATTGATTTGAAGCTAAATCATGTGTTTCGCTTGGACTTAAAGCTAACACGTTTGTTTCGCATGCAGTTGAACCTAAATCATGTATATCACAAGTATTTGAAGCTAAAACATTTGTTTTGCGTGATTTAGAAATTCATCCTTCTATTTCGCATTGATTTGAAGCTAACTCACGTGTTTCTCATGGATTTGAACTAACTCGTTTTTATCGCTTGGATTTGAAGCTAACTCGTTTGTTTCGCATGCAGTTGAAGCAAAATCATGTATGTCACAAGTATTATAAGCTAAACCATTTGATTCGCGTGGATTTGAAGCTAAGCCTTCTACTTCGCATTTATTTAAAGCTTAATCATGTATTTCGCTTGGATTTGAAGCTAAATCATGTGTTTCGCATGGACTTAAAGCTAACACGTTTGTTTCACACGCAGTTGAACCTAAATCATGTATATCACAAGTATTTGAAGCGAAACCATTTGTTTCGCATGGATTTGAAGCTAAGCCGTCTACTTCGCATTGATTTGAAGCTGAATCATGTGTTTAGCTGGTATTGGAATCTAACCCTGCTTGTTTCGCATGCAGTCGAAGCTGAATCATGTATGAAACAAGTATTTGAAGCTAAACCATTTGTTTCGCATGGGTTCGAAAATCAGTCTTCTATTTCGCAATGATTTGATGCTAAATCATGTGTTTCTCATGGATTTGAAGATAACTCGTTTGTTTCGCATGAATTTGAATCTAACTCGTTTGTTTCGCATGCAGTTAAAGCAAAATCATGTATATCACAAGTATTAGAAGCTAAATCATTTGATTCGCATGGATTGGAAGCTAAGCCTTCTACTTCGCATTGATTTGAAGCAAAATCAAGTGTTTCGCTTGGATTTGAACCTAACTCGTTTATTTCGCATGCAGTTGAAGCTCAATCATGTATATAACAAGTATTTGAAGCTAATCCATTTGTTTCGCATGGATTCGAAAATCAGCCTTCTATTTCGCAATAATTTGAAGCAAAATCGTGTGTTTCTCTTGGATTTGAAGCTAACTCGTTTCTATCGCATGGATTTAAAGCTAACTCGTTTGTTTTGCATGCTGTTGAAGCTAAATCTAGTATATCACAAGTATTTGAAGCTAAACCATTTGTTTCGCATGGATCCGAAAATCAGCCTTCTATTTCGCAATGATTTGATGCTAAATCATGTGTTTCTCATGGATTTGAAGCTAACTCGTTTGTTTCGCATGAATTTGAATCTAACTCGTTTGTTTCGCATGCAGTTAAAGCAAAATCATGTATATCACAAGTATTAGAAGCTAAATCATTTGATTCGCATGGATTGGAAGCTAAGCCTTCTACTTCGCATTGATTTGAAGCAAAATCAAGTGTTTCGCTTGGATTTGAACCTAACTCGTTTATTTCGCATGCAGTTGAAGCTCAATCATGTATATAACAAGTATTTGAAGCTAATCCATTTGTTTCGCATGGATTCGAAAATCAGCCTTCTATTTCGCAATAATTTGAAGCAAAATCGTGTGTTTCTCTTGGATTTGAAGCTAACTCGTTTCTATCGCATGGATTTAAAGCTAACTCGTTTGTTTCGCATGCTGTTGAAGCTAAATCTAGTATATCACAAGTATTTGAAGCTAAACCATTTGTTTCGCATGGATCCGAAAATCAGCCTTCTATTTCGCATTGATTTGAAGCTAAATCATGAGTTTTCCATGGATTTGAACTAACTCGTTTCTATCGCATGGATTTGAAGCTAACTCGTTTGTTTCGCATGCAGTTGAAGCAAAATCATGTATATCACAAGTATTATAAGCTAAACCATTTGATTCGCATGGATTGGAAGCTAAGCCTTCTACTTCGCATTGATTTGAAGCAAAATCAAGTTTTTCGCTTGGATTTGAACCTAACTCGTTTATTTCGCATGCAGTTGAAGCTCAATCATGTATATAACAAGTATTTGAAGCTAAAACATTTGTTTTGCGTGATTTCGAAATTCAGCCTTCTATTTCGCATTGATTTGAATCTAAATCATGAGTTTCGCATGGATGTGAAGCTAACTCGTTTTTTTCGCATGGATTTGAAGCTAACTCGTTTGTTTCGCATGCAGTTGAAGAAAAATCATGTATATCACAAGTATTAGAAGCTAAACCATTTGATTCGCATGGATTTGAAGCTAAGCGTTCTACTTCGCATTGATTTGAAGCTTAATCATGTATTTCGCTTGGATTTGAAACTAAATCATGTGTTTCGCATCGACTTAAAGCTAACACGTTTGTTTCGCATGCAGTTGAACCTAAATCATGTATATCACAAGTATTTGAATCTAAACCATTTGTTTTGCGTGATTTCGAAATTCAGCCTTCTATTTCGCATTGATTTGAAGCTAAATCACGTGTTTCTCATGGATTTGAACTAACTCGTTTCTATCGCATGGATTTGAAGCTAACTCGTTTGTTTCGCATGCAGTTGAAGCAAAATCATGTATATCACAAGTATTATAAGCTAAACCATTTGATTCGCATGGATTTGATGCTAAGCCTTCTTCTTCGCATTGATTTGAAGCTTAATCATGTATTTCGCTTGGATTTGAAGCTAACTCGTTTGTTTCGCATGAATTTGAATCTAACTCGTTTGTTTCGCATGCAGTTAAAGCAAAATCATGTATATCACAAGTATTAGAAGCTAAATCATTTGATTCGCATGGATTGGAAGCTAAGCCTTCTACTTCGCATTGATTTGAAGCAAAATCAAGTGTTTCGCTTGGATTTGAACCTAACTCGTTTATTTCGCATGCAGTTGAAGCTCAATCATGTATATAACAAGTATTTGAAGCTAAAACATTTGTTTTGCGTGATTTCGAAATTCAGCCTTCTATTTCGCATTGATTTGAAGCTAACTCACGTGTTTCTCATGGATTTGAACTAACTCGTTTTTATCGCTTGGATTTGAAGCTAACTCGTTTGTTTCGCATGCAGTTGAAGCAAAATCATGTATGTCACAAGTATTATAAGCTAAACCATTTGATTCGCGTGGATTTGAAGCTAAGCCTTCTACTTCGCATTGATTTGAAGCTTAATCATGTATTTCGCTTGGATTTGAAACTAAATCATGTGTTTCGCATCGACTTAAAGCTAACACGTTTGTTTCGCATGCAGTTGAACCTAAATCATGTATATCACAAGTATTTGAAACTAAACCATTTGTTTTGCGTGATTTCGAAATTCAGCCTTCTATTTCGCATTGATTTGAAGCTAAATCACGTGTTTCTCATGGATTTGAACTAACTCGTTTCTATCGCATGGATTTGAAGCTAACTCGTTTGTTTCGCATGCAGTTGAAGCAAAATCATGTATATCACAAGTATTATAAGCTAAACCATTTGATTCGCATGGATTTGATGCTAAGCCTTCTTCTTCGCATTGATTTGAAGCTTAATCATGTATTTCGCTTGGATTTGAAGCTAAATCGTTTGTTTCACATGCAGTTGAATCTAGTCATGTATATCACAAGAATTTAAAGCTAAACCATTCGTTTCGCATGGATTTGAAGCTAAGCCTTCTACTTCGCATTGATTTGAAGCTAAATCATGTGTTTCGCTTGGACTTAAAGCTAACACGTTTGTTTCGCATGCAGTTGAACCTAAATCATGTATATCACAAGTATTTGAAGCTAAAACATTTGTTTTGCGTGATTTAGAAATTCATCCTTCTATTTCGCATTGATTTGAAGCTAACTCACGTGTTTCTCATGGATTTGAACTAACTCGTTTTTATCGCTTGGATTTGAAGCTAACTCGTTTGTTTCGCATGCAGTTGAAGCAAAATCATGTATGTCACAAGTATTATAAGCTAAACCATTTGATTCGCGTGGATTTGAAGCTAAGCCTTCTACTTCGCATTTATTTAAAGCTTAATCATGTATTTCGCTTGGATTTGAAGCTAAATCATGTGTTTCGCATGGACTTAAAGCTAACACGTTTGTTTCACACGCAGTTGAACCTAAATCATGTATATCACAAGTATTTGAAACTAAACCATTTGTTTTGCGTGATTTCGAAATTCAGCCTTCTATTTCGCATTGATTTGAAGCTAAATCACGTGTTTCTCATGGATTTGAACTAACTCGTTTCTATCGCATGGATTTGAAGCTAACTCGTTTGTTTCGCATGCTGTTGAAGCTAAATCTAGTATATCACAAGTATTTGAAGCTAAACCATTTGTTTCGCATGGATCCGAAAATCAGCCTTCTATTTCGCATTGATTTGAAGCTAAATCATGAGTTTTCCATGGATTTGAACTAACTCGTTTCTATCGCATGGATTTGAAGCTAACTCGTTTGTTTCGCATGCAGTTGAAGCAAAATCATGTATATCACAAGTATTATAAGCTAAACCATTTGATTCGCATGGATTGGAAGCTAAGCCTTCTACTTCGCATTGATTTGAAGCAAAATCAAGTTTTTCGCTTGGATTTGAACCTAACTCGTTTATTTCGCATGCAGTTGAAGCTCAATCATGTATATAACAAGTATTTGAAGCTAAAACATTTGTTTTGCGTGATTTCGAAATTCAGCCTTCTATTTCGCATTGATTTGAAGCTAACTCACGTGTTTCACTTGGATTTGAACTAACTCGTTTTTATCGCTTGGATTTGAAGCTAACTCGTTTGTTTCGCATGCAGTTGAAGAAAAATCATGTATGTCACAAGTATTATAAGCTAAACCATTTGATTCGCGTGGATTTGAAGCTAAGCCTTCTACTTCGCATTGATTTGAAGCTTAATCATGTATTTCGCTTGGATTTGAAACTAAATCATGTGTTTCGCATCGACTTAAAGCTAACACGTTTGTTTCGCATGCTGTTAAAGCAAAATCATGTATATCACAAGTATTAGAAGCTAAATCATTTGTTTCGCATGGATTGGAAGCTAAGCCTTCTACTTCGCATTGATTTGAAGCAAAATCAAGTGTTTCGCTTGGATTTGAACCTAACTCGTTTATTTCGTATGCAGTTGAAGCTCAATCATGTATATAACAAGTATTTGAAGCTAATCCATTTGTTTCGCATGGATTCGAAAATCAGCCTTCTATTTCGCAATAATTTGAAGCAAAATCGTGTGTTTCTCTTGGATTTGAAGCTAACTCGTTTCTATCGCATGGATTTAAAGCTAACTCGTTTGTTTCGCATGCTGTTGAAGCTAAATCTAGTATATCACAAGTATTTGAAGCTAAACCATTTGTTTCGCATGGATCCGAAAATCAGCCTTCTATTTCGCAATGATTTGATGCTAAATCATGTGTTTCTCATGGATTTGAAGCTAACTCGTTTGTTTCGCATGAATTTGAATCTAACTCGTTTGTTTCGCATGCAGTTAAAGCAAAATCATGTATATCACAAGTATTAGAAGCTAAATCATTTGATTCGCATGGATTGGAAGCTAAGCCTTCTACTTCGCATTGATTTGAAGCAAAATCAAGTGTTTCGCGTGGATTTGAACCTAACTCGTTTATTTCGCATGCAGTTGAAGCTCAATCATGTATATAACAAGTATTTGAAGCTAATCCATTTGTTTCGCATGGATTCGAAAATCAGCCTTCTATTTCGCAATAATTTGAAGCAAAATCGTGTGTTTCTCTTGGATTTGAAGCTAACACGTTTCTATCGCATGGATTTAAAGCTAACTCGTTTGTTTCGCATGCTGTTGAAGCTAAATCTAGCATATCACAAGTATTTGAAGCTAAACCATTTGTTTCGCATGGATCCGAAAATCAGCCTTCTATTTCGCATTGATTTGAAGCTAAATCATGAGTTTCCCATGGATTTGAAGCTAACCCGTTTGTTTCGCATGGATTTGAAGATAAGCCATCTACTTCGCATTGATTTGAAGCAAAATCAAGTGTTTCGCTTGGATTTGAAGCTAACTCTTTTGTTTCGCCTGCATGTGAAGCTAAATCATGTATATCACAAGTATTTGAAGCTAAACCATGTGATTCCCATGGATTTGTAGCTAAGCCTTCTACTTCGCATTGATTTGAAGCAAAATCAAGTGTTTCGCTTGGATTTGAACCTAACTCGTTTATTTCGCATGCAGTTGAAGCTCAATCATGTATATAACAAGTATTTGAAGCTAATCCATTTGTTTCGCATGGATTCGAAAATCAGCCTTCTATTTCGCAATAATTTGAAGCAAAATCGTGTGTTTCTCATGGATTTGAAGCTAACTCGTTTCTATCGCATGGATTTAAAGCTAACTCGTTTGTTTCGCATGCTGTTGAAGCTAAATCTAGTATATCACAAGTATTTGAAGCTAAACCATTTGTTTCGCATGGATCCGAAAATCAGCCTTCTATTTCGCATTGATTTGAAGCTAAATCATGAGTTTCCCATGGATTTGAAGTTAACTCGTTTGTTTCGCATGGATTTGAAGCTAACTCATTTGTTCCGCATGCAGTTGAATCAAAATCATGTATATCACAAGTATTTGAAGCTAATCCATTTGATTCGCATGGATTTGAAGATAAGCCATCTACTTCGCATTGATTTGAAGCAAAATCAAGTGTTTCGCTTGGATTTGAAGCTAACTCTTTTGTTTCGCCTGCATGTGAAGCTAAATCATGTATATCACAAGTATTTGAAGCTAAACCATGTGATTCCCATGGATTTGTAGCTAAGCCTTCTACTTCGCATTGATTTGGAGCTAAATCATGTGTTTCGCATGGATTTAAAGCTAACACTTTTGTTTCGCATGCTGTTGAAGCTAAATCATATATATCACAAGTATTTCAAGCTAAACCATTTGATTCCCATGGATTTGGAGCTAAACCATTACTTCGCATTGATTTGGAGCTAAACCATGTGTTTTGCATGGATTTAAAGATAACACGATTGTTTCGCATGCAGTTGAAGCTAAATCATGTATATCACAGGTATTTGAAGCTAAACCATTTGTTTCGCATGGATTCGAAAATCAGCCTTCTATTTCGCAATGATTTGAAGCTGAATCATGTGTTTCTCATGGATTTGAAGATAACTCGATTCTATCGCATGGATTTAAAGCTAACTCGTTTGTTTCGCATGCTGATGAAGCTAAAGCTAGTATATCACAAGTATTTGAAGCTAAACCATATGATTCGTATGGATTTGAAGCTAAGCCTTCTACTTCGCATTGATTTGAAGCCAAATCAAGTGTTTCGTTAAGGTTTGAAGAAAACTCGTTTGTTTCGCATGCAGTTGAAGCTATATCACTTATGCTCGCAAGTATTTGAAGCTAAATCATTCGTTTCGCATGGAGTTGAAGCTAAGCCTTCCACTTCGCATTGATTTGAAGATAAATCATGTGTTTCGCTTGGATTTCAAGCAAACTCGTTTGTTTCGCATGCAGTTGAAGCTAAATCATGTATATCACAAGTATTAGAAGATAATCCATTTGTTTTGAATGGATTCGAAAATCAGCCTTCTATTTCGCATTGATTTGAAGCTAAATCATGTGTTTCTCATGGATTTAAAGTAACACGTTTGTTTCGCATGCAGTTGAAGCTAAATCATGTACATCACAAGTATTTGCAGCTAAACCATTTCTTTCGCATGGATTCGAAAATCAGCCTTCTATTTCGCAATGAATTGAAGCTAAATCATGTGTTTCTCATGGATTTGAAGCTAACTCGTTCGTTTCGCATGGATTTGAAGCTAACTCATTTGTTTCTCATGCAGTTGAAGCAAAATCATGTATATCACAAGTAATTGAAGCTAAACCATTTGATTCGCATGGATTTGGAGCTAAGCATTCTACTTCGCATTGATTTGGGGCAAAATCATGTGTTTCGCATGTATTTATAGCTAACACGTTTGTTTCGCATGCAGTTGAAGCTAAATCATGTATATCACAAGTATTTGAAGCTAAACCATTTGATTCGCATGGATTTGAAGCTAAGCCTTCTACTTCGCATTGATTTGAAGCTAAATCATGTGTTATGCTTGGATATGCAGCTCACGCGTTTGTTTTTCCATCATTTGAAGCTATAGTACTTATATCGCAAGTATTTGAAGCTGAATCATTTGTTTCGCATGAATATTAAGCTAAACCATTTGCTTCGAATGAATTTGAAGATAGATCATGTTTTTCGCATGCATTTAAAGCGAACACGTTTGTTTCGCATGCAGTTGAAGCTAAATCATGTATATCACAAGTATTTGAATCTAAACCATTTGATTCCCATGAATTTGGAGCTAAGCCTTCTACTTCGCAATGATTTGAAGCTAAATCATGTGTTTCTCATGGATTTGAAACTAACTCGTTTCTATCGCATGGATTTAAAGCTAACTCGTTTGCTTCGCATGCAGTTGAAGCAAAATCATGTATATCACAAGTATTTGAAGCTAAACCATTTGATTCGCATGGATTTGAATCTAAGCCTTCTACTTCGCATTGATTTGAAGCTAAATCATGAGTTTCCCATGGATTTGAAGCTAACTCGATTCTATCGCATGGATTTAAAGCTAACTCGTTTGTTTCGCTTGCTGACGAAGCTAAATCTAGTATATCACAAGTATTTGAAGCTAAACCATTTGTTTCGCATGTATCCGAAAATCAGCCTTCTATTTCGCATTGATTTGAAGCTAAATCATGAGTTTCCCATGGATTTGAAGCTAACTCGTTTGTTTCGCATGGATTTGAAGCTAACTCATTTGTTCCGCATGCAGTTGAATCAAAATCATGTATATCACAAGTATTTGAAGCTAATCCATTTGATTCGAATGGATTTGAAGATAAGCCATCTACTTCGCATTGATTTGGAGCAAAATCAAGTGTTTCGCTTGGATTTGAAGCTAACTCGTTTGTTTCGCATGCAGTTGAAGCTATATCATGTATATCACAAGTATTTGAAGCTAAACCATGTGATTCCCATGGATTTGTAGCTAAGCCTTCTACTTCGCATTGATTTGGAGCTAAATCATGTGTTTCGCATGAATTTAAAGCTAACACTTTTGTTTCGCATGCTGTTGAAGCTAAATCATGTATATCACAAGTATTTGAAGATAATCCATTTGTTTTGCATGGATTCGAAAATCAGCCTTCTATTTCGCATTGATTTGAAGCTAAATCATGTGTTTCTCATGGATTTAAAGTAACACGTTTGTTTCGCATGCAGTTGAGAGCAATCATGTATTTCACAAGTATTTGAAGCTAAACCATTTGTTTCGCATGGATTTGAAAATGAGCCTTCTATTTCGTATTGATTTGAAGATAAATCACGAGTTTCGTCTGGATTTGAAGCTAACACTTTTGTTTCGCATGCTGTTGAAGCTAAATCATATATATCACAAGTATTTGAAGCTAATCCATTTGATTCGCATGGATTTGAAGATAAGCCATCTACTTCGCATTGATTTGCAGCAAAATCAAGTGTTTCGCATGGATCCGAAAATCAGCCTTCTATTTCGCATTGATTTGAAGCTAAATCATGAGTTTCCCATGGATTTGAAGCTAACTCGTTTGTTTCGCATGGATTTGAAGCTAACTCATTTGTTCCGCATGCAGTTGAATCAAAATCATGTATATCACAATTATTTGAAGCTAATCCATTTGATTCGCATGGATTTGAAGATAAGCCATCTACTTCGCATTGATTTGAAGCAAAATCAAGTGTTTCGCTTGGATTTGAAGCTAACTCTTTTGTTTCGCCTGCATGTGAAGCTAAATCATGTATATCACAAGTATTTGAAGCTAAACCATTTGATTCGCATGGATTTGAATCTAAGCCTTCTACTTCGCATTGATTTGAAGCTAAATCATGAGTTTCCCATGGATTTGAAGCTAACTCGATTCTATCGCATGGATTTAAAGCTAACTCGTTTGTTTCGCATGCTGACGAAGCTAAATCTAGTATATCACAAGTATTTGAAGCTAAACCATTTGTTTCGCATGTATCCGAAAATCAGCCTTCTATTTCGCATTGATTTGAAGCTAAATCATGAGTTTCCCATGGATTTGAAGCTAACTCGTTTGTTTCGCATGGATTTGAAGCTAACTCATTTGTTCCGCATGCAGTTGAATCAAAATCATGTATATCACAAGTATTTGAAGCTAATCCATTTGATTCGAATGGATTTGAAGATAAGCCATCTACTTCGCATTGATTTGAAGCAAAATCAAGTGTTTCGCTTGGATTTGAAGCTAACTCGTTTGTTTCGCATGCAGTTGAAGCTATATCATGTATATCACAAGTATTTGAAGATAATCCATTTGTTTTGCATGGATTCGAAAATCAGCCTTCTATTTCGCATTGATTTGAAGCTAAATCATGTGTTTCTCATAGATTTAAAGTAACACGTTTGTTTCGCATGCAGTTGAGAGCAATCATGTATTTCACAAGTATTTGAAGCTAAACCATTTGTTTCGCATGGATTTGAAAATGAGCCTTCTATTTCGTATTGATTTGAAGATAGATCACGAGTTTCGTCTGGATTTGAAGCTAACTCGTTTGTTTCGCATGCAGTTGAAGCTAAATCATGTACATCACAAGTATTTGCAGCTAAACCATTTGTTTCGCATGGATTCGAAAATCAGCCTTCTATTTCGCAATGAATTGAAGCTAAATCATCTGTTTCTCATGGATTTGAAGCTAACTCGATTCTATCGCATAGATTTAAAGCTAACTCGTTTGTTTCGCATGCTGTTGAAACTAAATCTAGTATATCACAAGTGTTTGAAGCTAAACCATTTGTTTCGCATGGATCTGAAAATCAACCTTCTATTTCGCATTGATTTGGAGCTAAATCATGTTTTTCGCATGGATTTAAAGCTAACACTTTTGTTTCGCATGCTGTTGAAGCTAAATCATATATATCACAAGTATTTGAAGCTAATCCATTTGATTCGCATGGATTTGAAGATAAGCCATCTACTTCGCATTGATTTGCAGCAAAATCAAGTGTTTCGCTTGGATTTGAAGCTAACTCGTTTATTTCGCATGCAGTTGAATCTCAATCATGTATATCACAAGTATTTTAAGCTAAACCATTTGTTTCGCATGGATTCGAAGATCAGTCTTCTACTTCGCATTGATTTGGAGCTAAATCATGTGTTTCGCATGGATTTAATGCGAACACGTTTGTTTCGCATGCAGTTGAAGCAAAATCATGTATATCACAAGTATTTGAAGCGAATCCATTTGATTCGCATGGATTTGAAGATAAGCCATCTACTTCGCAATGATTTGCAGAAAAATCAAGTGTTTCGCTTGGATTTGAAGCTAACTCGTTTGTTTCTCATGCAGTTGAAGTTATATCACTTATGCTCGCAAGTATTTGAAGCTAAATCATTCGTTTCGCAAGGATATGAAGCTAAATGATGTGTCTCACTAGTACTTGAAGCTAAACCATTTCTTTCGCATGGATTTGAAGCTAAGCCTTCTACTTCGCATTGATATGAAGCTTTATCATGTGTTTCGGATGGATTTGAAGCTAACACGTTTGTTTCGCCTGCATTTGAAGATAAATCATGTATATCACAAGTATTTGAAACTCAACCGTTTGATTCGCATGGATTTGAAGCTAACCCATCTACTTCGCATTGATTTGCAGCTAAATCATGTGTTTCGCTGGGATTTGAAGCAAACTTGTTTGTTTCGCATGCTTGTGAAGCTAAATCATGTTTATCACAAGTATCTGAATCTAAACCGTTTGATTCGCATGTATTTGAAGCTAAGCCTTCCAATTCGCATTGATTTGAATCTAAATCATGTATTTCGCATGGATTTGAATTTAACTCGGTTGTTTCGCGTGCATTTGAAGTTATATCACATATATCGCAATTATCTGAAGAAAAATCATTTGTTTCTCATGTATTTGAAGCTAAGCCTGCTACTTCGCATTGATTTGATGCTGAATCATGTGTTTCGTATGGATTTGAAACTAACTCGTTTGTTACGCATGCAGTTGAAGCTAAATCATGTATATCACAAGTATTTTAAGCTAAACCATTTGATTCGCATGGATTTGAAGATAATCCTCCTACTTCGCATTAATTTGAAGCTAACTCGATTGATTCGACTGCATTTGAATCTATATCACTTATATCGCAATTATCTGAAGATAAATCATTTGTTTCTCATGTATTTGAAGCTAATCCGTCTATTTCGCATTTATTTGAAGCTAAATCATATGTTTCGCATGGATTTGAAGCTAACTCGTTTTTTTCGCCTGTATTTGGAGATAAATCATGTATATCACAAATATTTGAAGCTGAACCATTCGCTTCGCATGGATTTGAAGGAAAGCCTTCAACTTCGCATTGATTTGAAGATGAATCATGTGTTTTGCTTGGATTTGAAGCTAACTCGTTTGTTTCGCATGCAGTTGAAGCTAAATCATGTACATCACAAGTATTTGCAGCTAAACCATTTGTTTCGCATGGATTCGAAAATCAGCCTTCTATTTCGCAATGAATTGAAGCTAAATCATCTGTTTCTCATGGATTTGAAGCTAACTCGATTCTATCGCATAGATTTAAAGCTAACTCGTTTGTTTCGCATGCTGTTGAAACTAAATCTAGTATATCACAAGTGTTTGAAGCTAAACCATTTGTTTCGCATGGATCTGAAAATCAACCTTCTATTTCGCATTGATTTGGAGCTAAATCATGTTTTTCGCATGGATTTAAAGCTAACACTTTTGTTTCGCATGCTGTTGAAGCTAAATCATATATATCACAAGTATTTGAAGCTAATCCATTTGATTCGCATGGATTTGAAGATAAGCCATCTACTTCGCATTGATTTGCAGCAAAATCAAGTGTTTCGCTTGGATTTGAAGCTAACTCGTTTATTTCGCATGCAGTTGAATCTCAATCATGTATATCACAAGTATTTTAAGCTAAACCATTTGTTTCGCATGGATTCGAAGATCAGTCTTCTACTTCGCATTGATTTGGAGCTAAATCATGTGTTTCGCATGGATTTAATGCGAACACGTTTGTTTCGCATGCAGTTGAAGCAAAATCATGTATATCACAAGTATTTGAAGCGAATCCATTTGATTCGCATGGATTTGAAGATAAGCCATCTACTTCGCAATGATTTGCAGAAAAATCAAGTGTTTCGCTTGGATTTGAAGCTAACTCGTTTGTTTCTCATGCAGTTGAAGTTATATCACTTATGCTCGCAAGTATTTGAAGCTAAATCATTCGTTTCGCAAGGATATGAAGCTAAATGATGTGTCTCACTAGTACTTGAAGCTAAACCATTTCTTTCGCATGGATTTGAAGCTAAGCCTTCTACTTCGCATTGATATGAAGCTTTATCATGTGTTTCGGATGGATTTGAAGCTAACACGTTTGTTTCGCCTGCATTTGAAGATAAATCATGTATATCACAAGTATTTGAAACTCAACCGTTTGATTCGCATGGATTTGAAGCTAACCCATCTACTTCGCATTGATTTGCAGCTAAATCATGTGTTTCGCTGGGATTTGAAGCAAACTTGTTTGTTTCGCATGCTTGTGAAGCTAAATCATGTTTATCACAAGTATCTGAATCTAAACCGTTTGATTCGCATGTATTTGAAGCTAAGCCTTCCAATTCGCATTGATTTGAATCTAAATCATGTATTTCGCATGGATTTGAATTTAACTCGGTTGTTTCGCGTGCATTTGAAGTTATATCACATATATCGCAATTATCTGAAGAAAAATCATTTGTTTCTCATGTATTTGAAGCTAAGCCTGCTACTTCGCATTGATTTGATGCTGAATCATGTGTTTCGTATGGATTTGAAACTAACTCGTTTGTTACGCATGCAGTTGAAGCTAAATCATGTATATCACAAGTATTTTAAGCTAAACCATTTGATTCGCATGGATTTGAAGATAATCCTCCTACTTCGCATTAATTTGAAGCTAACTCGATTGATTCGACTGCATTTGAATCTATATCACTTATATCGCAATTATCTGAAGATAAATCATTTGTTTCTCATGTATTTGAAGCTAATCCGTCTATTTCGCATTTATTTGAAGCTAAATCATATGTTTCGCATGGATTTGAAGCTAACTCGTTTTTTTCGCCTGTATTTGGAGATAAATCATGTATATCACAAATATTTGAAGCTGAACCATTCGCTTCGCATGGATTTGAAGGAAAGCCTTCAACTTCGCATTGATTTGAAGATGAATCATGTGTTTTGCTTGGATTTGAAGCTAACTCGTTTGTTTCGCATGCAGTTGAAGCTTACTCATTTGTTTCGCATGCAGTTGAAGCATAATCATGTATATCACAAGTATTTGAAGCTAAACCATTCGATTCCCATGGATTTGGAGCTAAGCCTTCTACTTCGCATTGATTTGGAGCTAAATCATGTGTTTCGCTTGGATTTAAAGCTAACACGTTTGTTTCGCATGCAGTTGAAGCTAAATCATGTATATCACAAGTATTTGAAGCTAAACCGTTTGTATCGCATGGATTAGAAAATCAGCCTTCTATTTCGCACTGATTCGAAGCTAAATCAAGCGTTTCGCATGGAATTGAAACTATCTCGTTTGTTTCGCATGGATTTGAAGCTAACCCGTTTGTTTCGCCTGCATTTTAAGCTAAATCATGTATATCGCTAATATTTGAAGCTAATCCATTTGTTTGCATGGATTCGAATAAAACCTTCTACTTCGTATTGATTTTAAGTTAAATCATGTGTTTCGCATGGATTTAAAGATAACTCGTTTGTCTCGCAAGCAGTTGAATCTAAATCATGTATATCACAAGTATTTGAAGCTAATCCATTTGATTCGAATGGATTTGAAGATAAGCCATCTACTTCGCATTGATTTGAAGCAAAATCAAGTGTTTCGCTTGGATTTGAAGCTAACTCGTTTGTTTCGCATGCAGTTGAAGCTATATCATGTATATCACAAGTATTTGAAGATAATCCATTTGTTTTGCATGGATTCGAAAATCAGCCTTCTATTTCGCATTGATTTGAAGCTAAATCATGTGTTTCTCATAGATTTAAAGTAACACGTTTGTTTCGCATGCAGTTGAGAGCAATCATGTATTTCACAAGTATTTGAAGCTAAACCATTTGTTTCGCATGGATTTGAAAATGAGCCTTCTATTTCGTATTGATTTGAAGATAAATCACGAGTTTCGTCTGGATTTGAAGCTAACTCGTTTGTTTCGCATGCAGTTGAAGCTAAATCATGTACATCACAAGTATTTGCAGCTAAACCATTTGTTTCGCATGGATTCGAAAATCAGCCTTCTATTTCGCAATGAATTGAAGCTAAATCATCTGTTTCTCATGGATTTGAAGCTAACTCGATTCTATCGCATAGATTTAAAGCTAACTCGTTTGTTTCGCATGCTGTTGAAACTAAATCTAGTATATCACAAGTGTTTGAAGCTAAACCATTTGTTTCGCATGGATCTGAAAATCAACCTTCTATTTCGCATTGATTTGGAGCTAAATCATGTTTTTCGCATGGATTTAAAGCTAACACTTTTGTTTCGCATGCTGTTGAAGCTAAATCATATATATCACAAGTATTTGAAGCTAATCCATTTGATTCGCATGGATTTGAAGATAAGCCATCTACTTCGCATTGATTTGCAGCAAAATCAAGTGTTTCGCTTGGATTTGAAGCTAACTCGTTTATTTCGCATGCAGTTGAATCTCAATCATGTATATCACAAGTATTTTAAGCTAAACCATTTGTTTCGCATGGATTCGAAGATCAGTCTTCTACTTCGCATTGATTTGGAGCTAAATCATGTGTTTCGCATGGATTTAATGCGAACACGTTTGTTTCGCATGCAGTTGAAGCAAAATCATGTATATCACAAGTATTTGAAGCGAATCCATTTGATTCGCATGGATTTGAAGATAAGCCATCTACTTCGCAATGATTTGCAGAAAAATCAAGTGTTTCGCTTGGATTTGAAGCTAACTCGTTTGTTTCTCATGCAGTTGAAGTTATATCACTTATGCTCGCAAGTATTTGAAGCTAAATCATTCGTTTCGCAAGGATATGAAGCTAAATGATGTGTCTCACTAGTACTTGAAGCTAAACCATTTCTTTCGCATGGATTTGAAGCTAAGCCTTCTACTTCGCATTGATATGAAGCTTTATCATGTGTTTCGGATGGATTTGAAGCTAACACGTTTGTTTCGCCTGCATTTGAAGATAAATCATGTATATCACAAGTATTTGAAACTCAACCGTTTGATTCGCATGGATTTGAAGCTAACCCATCTACTTCGCATTGATTTGCAGCTAAATCATGTGTTTCGCTGGGATTTGAAGCAAACTTGTTTGTTTCGCATGCTTGTGAAGCTAAATCATGTTTATCACAAGTATCTGAATCTAAACCGTTTGATTCGCATGTATTTGAAGCTAAGCCTTCCAATTCGCATTGATTTGAATCTAAATCATGTATTTCGCATGGATTTGAATTTAACTCGGTTGTTTCGCGTGCATTTGAAGTTATATCACATATATCGCAATTATCTGAAGAAAAATCATTTGTTTCTCATGTATTTGAAGCTAAGCCTGCTACTTCGCATTGATTTGATGCTGAATCATGTGTTTCGTATGGATTTGAAACTAACTCGTTTGTTACGCATGCAGTTGAAGCTAAATCATGTATATCACAAGTATTTTAAGCTAAACCATTTGATTCGCATGGATTTGAAGATAATCCTCCTACTTCGCATTAATTTGAAGCTAACTCGATTGATTCGACTGCATTTGAATCTATATCACTTATATCGCAATTATCTGAAGATAAATCATTTGTTTCTCATGTATTTGAAGCTAATCCGTCTATTTCGCATTTATTTGAAGCTAAATCATATGTTTCGCATGGATTTGAAGCTAACTCGTTTTTTTCGCCTGTATTTGGAGATAAATCATGTATATCACAAATATTTGAAGCTGAACCATTCGCTTCGCATGGATTTGAAGGAAAGCCTTCAACTTCGCATTGATTTGAAGATGAATCATGTGTTTTGCTTGGATTTGAAGCTAACTCGTTTGTTTCGCATGCAGTTGAAGCTTACTCATTTGTTTCGCATGCAGTTGAAGCATAATCATGTATATCACAAGTATTTGAAGCTAAACCATTCGATTCCCATGGATTTGGAGCTAAGCCTTCTACTTCGCATTGATTTGGAGCTAAATCATGTGTTTCGCTTGGATTTAAAGCTAACACGTTTGTTTCGCATGCAGTTGAAGCTAAATCATGTATATCACAAGTATTTGAAGCTAAACCGTTTGTATCGCATGGATTAGAAAATCAGCCTTCTATTTCGCACTGATTCGAAGCTAAATCAAGCGTTTCGCATGGAATTGAAACTATCTCGTTTGTTTCGCATGGATTTGAAGCTAACCCGTTTGTTTCGCCTGCATTTTAAGCTAAATCATGTATATCGCTAATATTTGAAGCTAATCCATTTGTTTGCATGGATTCGAATAAAACCTTCTACTTCGTATTGATTTTAAGTTAAATCATGTGTTTCGCATGGATTTAAAGATAACTCGTTTGTCTCGCAAGCAGTTGAATCTAAATCATGTATATCACAAGTATTTGAAGCTAAACAATTTGATTCCCATGGATTTGGAACTAAGCCTACTACTTCGCATTGATTTGGAGCTAAATCATGTGTTTCGCATGGATTTAAAGATAACACAATTGTTTCGCATGCAGTTGAAGCTATATCATGTATATCACTAGTATTTGAAGCTAATCCATTTGATTCCCATGGATTTGGAGCTAACACGTTTGTTTCGCATACAGTTGAACCTAAATCATGTATATCACAAGTATTTGAAGCTAAACCATTTGTTTTGCATGGATTCGAAAATCAGCCTTCTATTTCGCATTGATTTGAAGCTAAATCATGTGTTTCTCATGGATTTGAATCTAACTCGTTTCTATCGCATGGATTTAAAGCTAACTCGTTTGTCTAGCCTGCATTTGAAGCTAAATCATGTATATCACAAATATTTGAAGCTAAACCATTTGTTTCGCATCGATTTGAAGTTAAGCCTTCGACTTCGCATTGATTTGTAGCTAAATCATGTGTTCCGCCTGGATTTGAAGATAACTCGATTGTTTCGCATGCAGTTGAAGCTCAATCATGTATATCTCAAGTATTTGAAGCTAAACCATTTGTTTCGCATTGGTTTTGAAGCTAAGCCTTCTATTTCGCTTTGATTTGAAGCTAAAACATGTGTTTCGCATGTATTTGAAGCTAACTCGTTTGTTTCGCCTGCATGTGAAGCTAAATCATGTATATCACAAGAATTTGAAGCTAAACCATTTGAATCGCATGGATTTGAAGATAAGCTTTCTACTTCGCAGTGATTTGAAACAAAATCGAGTATTTCGCATGGAGTTGAAGCTAACTCATTTGTTTCTCATGCAGTTGAAGCAAAATCATGTATATCACAAGTAATTGAAGCTAAACCATTTGATTCGCGAGGATTTGGAGCTAAGCATTCTACTTCGCATTGATTTGGAGCAAAATCATGTGTTTCGCATGGATTTATAGCTAACACGTTTGTATCGCATGCAGTTGAAGCTAAATCATGTATATCACAAGTATTTGAAGCTAAACCATTTGTTACGCATGGATTCGAAAATCAGAGTTCTATTTCGCAATGATCTGAAGGTAAATCATGTGTTTCTCATGGATTTGAAGCTAACTCATTTCTATCGCATGGATTTAAAGCTAACTCGTTTGTTTCACCTGCATTTGAAGCTGCATCATGTATATCACAAGTAATTGATGCTAAACCATTTGTTTCGCATGAATTTGAAGCTAAGCCTTCTACTTCGCATTGATTTGAATCTAAATCATGTGTTTCGCTTGGTTTTGAAGCTAACTCGTTTGTTTCGCATGCAGTTGAAGCTAAATCATGTATTATTATAAATCACAAGTATTTGAAGCTAAACAATTTGTTTCGCATGGATTTGAAGATAAGCCTCCTACTTCGCATTAATTTGAAGCTAACTCGATTGATTCGACTGCATTTGAATCTATATCTCTTATATCGCAATTATCTGAAGATAAATCATTTGCTTCTCATGTATTTGAAGCTAAGCCGTCTATATCGCATTTATTTGAAGCTAAATCATATGTTTCGCATGGATTTGAAGCTAACTCGTTTGTTTCGCATGCAGTTGAAGCTAAATCATTTTTATCAAAAGTATTTGAAGCTAAAGCATTTGTTTCGCATGGATTTGAAGCTAACTCTTTTGTTTCGCCTGCATTTGAAGATAAATCATGTATATCACGAGTATTTGAAGCTAAACCGTTTGATTCACATGGATTTGAAGCTAAGCTTTCTACTTCGCATTGATTTGCAGCTAAATCATGTGTTTCGCTTGGTTTTGAAGCTAACTCGTTTGTTTCGCATGCAGTTGAAGCTAAATCATGTATATCACAAGTATTTGAAGCTAAACCATTTATTTCGCATTGATTTGATGATAAGCCTTCTACGTCGCATTGATTTGAAGCTAAGCCTTCTATTTCGCATTGATTTGAATCTAAATCATGTGTTTCGCTTGATTTTGAAGCTAACTCGTTTGTTTCGCATGCAGTTGAAGCTGAATCATGTATATCACAAGTATTTGAAACTAAACCATTTGTTTCTCATGTATTTGAAGTTAAGCGTTCCACTTCGCATTGTTTTGAAGCTAACTCGATTGTTCGCCAGCATTTGAAGCTATATCACTTACATCGCAATTATCTGAAGATAAATCATTTGTTTCTCATGTATTTGAAGATAAGCCTTGTACTTCGCATTGATTTGAAGCTAAATCATGTTTTTCGCATGGATTTGAAGCTAACTCGTTTGTTTCGCCTGCATTTGAAGCTGAATCATGTATATCACAAGTATTTGAAGCTAAACCATTTGTTTCGCATGAATTCGAAGCTAAGCCTTCTACTTCGCATTGATTTGAATCTAAATCATGTGTTTTGCTTAGTTTTGAAGCTAACTCGTCTTTTTCGCATGCAGTTGAAGCTGAATCATGTATATCACAAGTATTTGAAGCTAAACCATTTCTTTCGCATGAATTTGAAGCTAAGCCTTCTACTTCGCATTAATTTGAAGCTAACTCGATTGATTCGACTGCATTTGAATCTATATCACTTATATCGCAATTATCTGAAGATAAATCGTTTGCTTCTCATGTATTTGAAACTAAGCCGTCTATTGCGCATTGATTTGAAGCTAAATCATATTTTTCGCGTGGATTTGAAGATAACTCGTTTGTTTCGCATGCAGTTGAAGCTGAATCATGTATATCACAAGTATTTGAAGCTAAACCATTTGTTTCGCATAGATTTAAAGATAACACGATTGTTTCGCATGCAGTTGAAGCTATATCATGTATATCACAAGTATTTGAAGCTAAACCATTTGATTCGCATGGATTTGAAGCTAAGCCTCCTACTTCGCATTGATTTGAAGCGAAATCAAGTGTTTCGTTTGGGTTTGAAGAAAACTCGTTTGTTTCGCATGCAGTTGAAGCTATATCACTTATGCTCGCAAGTATTTGAAGCTAAATCATTCGTTTCGCATGGAGTTGAAACTAAGCCTTCCACTTCGCTTTGATTTGAAGATAAATCATGTGTTTCGCATGGATTTGAATCTAACTCGTTTCTATCGCATGGATTTAAAGCTAACTCGTTTGTCTAGCCTGCATTTGAAGCTAAATCATGTATATCACAAATATTTGAAGCTAAACCATTTGTTTCGCATCGATTTGAAGTTAAGCCTTCGACTTCGCATTGATTTGTAGCTAAATCATGTGTTCCGCCTGGATTTGAAGATAACTCGATTGTTTCGCATGCAGTTGAAGCTCAATCATGTATATCTCAAGTATTTGAAGCTAAACCATTTGTTTCGCATTGGTTTGAAGCTAAGCCTTCTATTTCGCTTTGATTTGAAGCTAAAACATATGTTTCGCATGTATTTGAAGCTAACTCGTTTGTTTCGCCTGCATGTGAAGCTAAATCATGTATATCACAAGAATTTGAAGCTAAACCATTTGAATCGCATGGATTTGAAGATAAGCTTTCTACTTCGCAGTGATTTGAAACAAAATCGAGTATTTCGCATGGATTTGAAGCTAACTCGTTTGTTTCGCATGGATTTGAAGCTTACTCATTTGTTTCGCATGCAGTTGAAGCATAATCATGTATATCACAAGTATTTGAAGCTAAACCATTTGTTTCGCATGGATTCGAAAATCAGCCTCCTATTTCGCATTGATTTGAAGCTAAATCACGAGTTTCGCATGGATTTGAAGCTAACTCGTTTGTTTCGCATGGAGTTGAAGCTAACTCATTTGTTTCTCATGCAGTTGAAGCAAAATCATGTATATCACAAGTAATTGAAGCTAAACCATTTGATTCGCGAGGATTTGGAGCTAAGCATTCTACTTCGCATTGATTTGGAGCAAAATCATGTGTTTCGCATGGATTTATAGCTAACACGTTTGTATCGCATGCAGTTGAAGCTAAATCATGTATATCACAAGTATTTGAAGCTAAACCATTTGTTACGCATGGATTCGAAAATCAGAGTTCTATTTCGCAATGATCTGAAGGTAAATCATGCGTTTCTCATGGATTTGAAGCTAACTCATTTCTATCGCATGGATTTAAAGCTAACTCGTTTGTTTCACCTGCATTTGAAGCTGCATCATGTATATCACAAGTAATTGATGCTAAACCATTTGTTTCGCATGAATTTGAAGCTAAGCCTTCTACTTCGCATTGATTTGAATCTAAATCATGTGTTTCGCTTGGTTTTGAAGCTAACTCGTTTGTTTCGCATGCAGTTGAAGCTAAATCATGTATTATTATAAATCACAAGTATTTGAAGCTAAACAATTTGTTTCGCATGGATTTGAAGATAAGCCTCCTACTTCGCATTAATTTGAAGCTAACTCGATTGATTCGACTGCATTTGAATCTATATCTCTTATATCGCAATTATCTGAAGATAAATCATTTGCTTCTCATGTATTTGAAGCTAAGCCGTCTATATCGCATTTATTTGAAGCTAAATCATATGTTTCGCATGGATTTGAAGCTAACTCGTTTGTTTCGCATGCAGTTGAAGCTAAATCATTTTTATCAAAAGTATTTGAAGCTAAAGCATTTGTTTCGCATGGATTTGAAGCTAACTCTTTTGTTTCGCCTGCATTTGAAGATAAATCATGTATATCACGAGTATTTGAAGCTAAACCGTTTGATTCACATGGATTTGAAGCTAAGCTTTCTACTTCGCATTGATTTGCAGCTAAATCATGTGTTTCGCTTGGTTTTGAAGCTAACTCGTTTGTTTCGCATGCAGTTGAAGCTAAATCATGTATATCACAAGTATTTGAAGATAAACCATTTATTTCGCATTGATTTGATGATAAGCCTTCTACGTCGCATTGATTTGAAGCTAAGCCTTCTATTTCGCATTGATTTGAATCTAAATCATGTGTTTCGCTTGATTTTGAAGCTAACTCGTTTGTTTCGCATGCAGTTGAAGCTGAATCATGTATATCACAAGTATTTGAAACTAAACCATTTGTTTCTCATGTATTTGAAGTTAAGCGTTCCACTTCGCATTGTTTTGAAGCTAACTCGATTGTTCGCCAGCATTTGAAGCTATATCACTTACATCGCAATTATCTGAAGATAAATCATTTGTTTCTCATGTATTTGAAGAGAAGCCTTGTACTTCGCATTGATTTGAAGCTAAATCATGTTTTTCGCATGGATTTGAAGCTAACTCGTTTGTTTCGCCTGCATTTGAAGCTGAATCATGTATATCACAAGTATTTGAAGCTAAACCATTTGTTTCGCATGAATTCGAAGCTAAGCCTTCTACTTCGCATTGATTTGAATCTAAATCATGTGTTTTGCTTAGTTTTGAAGCTAACTCGTCTTTTTCGCATGCAGTTGAAGCTGAATCATGTATATCACAAGTATTTGAAGGTAAACCATTTCTTTCGCATGAATTTGAAGCTAAGCCTTCTACTTCGCATTAATTTGAAGCTAACTCGATTGATTCGACTGCATTTGAATCTATATCACTTATATCGCAATTATCTGAAGATAAATCGTTTGCTTCTCATGTATTTGAAACTAAGCCGTCTATTGCGCATTGATTTGAAGCTAAATCATATTTTTCGCGTGGATTTGAAGATAACTCGTTTGTTTCGCATGCAGTTGAAGCTGAATCATGTATATCACAAGTATTTGAAGCTAAACCATTTGTTTCGCATAGATTTAAAGATAACACGATTGTTTCGCATGCAGTTGAAGCTATATCATGTATATCACAAGTATTTGAAGCTAAACCATTTGATTCGCATGGATTTGAAGCTAAGCCTCCTACTTCGCATTGATTTGAAGCGAAATCAAGTGTTTCGTTTGGGTTTGAAGAAAACTCGTTTGTTTCGCATGCAGTTGAAGCTATATCACTTATGCTCGCAAGTATTTGAAGCTAAATCATTCGTTTCGCATGGAGTTGAAACTAAGCCTTCCACTTCGCTTTGATTTGAAGATAAATCATGTGTTTCGCATGGATTTGAAGCTAACTCGTTTGTTTCGCATGCAGTTGAAGCTAAATCATGTATATCACAAGTATTTGAAGCTAAACCATTTGTTTCGCATGAATTCGAAGCTAAGCCTTCTACTTCGCATTGATTTGAATCTAAATCATGTGTTTCGCTTGGTTTTGAAGCTAACTCGTCTGTTTCGCATGCAGTTGAAGCTGAATCATGTATATCACAAGTATTTGAAGCTATACCATTCGTTTCGCATGGATTTGAAGCTAAGCCTTCTACTTCGCATGAATTTGAATCTAAATCATGTGTTTCGCTTGGATTTGAAGTTCACTCGTTTGTTTCGCCTTCATTTATAGCTATATCACTTATATCGCAAGTATATGAATCTAAATAATGTGTATCGCATGGATTTGATGCTAATCCTTCTACTTCTCATTGATTTGAAGCTGAATCATGTGTTTCGCATGGTTTTGAAGATAACTCGTTTGTTTCGCATGCAGTTGAAGCTAAATCATGTATATAACATGTATTTGAAGCTAATTCATTTTTGTCGCATGGATTTGAAGCTAAGCCATCTACTTCGCATTGATTTGATGCTAAATCACGTATTTCGCATGCATATGAAGCAAAATAATGTGTTTTGCTTGGATTTGATGCTAACTCGTTTGTTTCGCATGCAGTTGAAGCTAAGTGATGTATATCACAAGTATTTGAAGCTAAACCATTTGTTTCGCAAGAATTTGAACCTAAGCCTTCTACTTCGCACTGATTTGAATCTAAATCATGTGTTTCGCTTGGATTTGAAGCTAACTCGTTTGTATCGCATGCAGTTGACGCTAAATCATGTATATCACAAGTATTTGAAGCAAAACCATTTGATTCGCATGGATTTGAAACTGAGACTTCTACTTCGCATTCATTTGAAGCTGAATCATGTGATTCGCTTGGATTTGAAGCAAACTCGTTTGATTCGAATGCAGTTGAAGCTAAATAATGTATACTACAAGTATTTGAAGCTAAACCATTTGCTTCGCATGGATTTGAAGCTAAGCCTTCTACTTCGCACTGATTTGCAACTAAATCATGTGTTTCGCTTGGATTTGAAGATAACTCGTTTGTTTCGCATGCAGTTGAAGTTAAATCATTTGTGTCGCATGGATTTGATGCTAAGCCTACGGCTTCGCATTGATTTGAATCTAAATCATGTGTTTCGCATGGATGTAAAGCAAACTCGTGTGTTTCGCCTGCATTCGAAGTTATATCACGTATAATCGCAAGTATTTGAAGCTAAATCATTTGTGTCGCATGGATTTGAAGCTAAGCCTTCTACTTCGAACTGATTTGCAACTAAATCATGGGTTTCGCTTGGATTTCAAGATGACTCGTTTGTTTCGCATGTAGTTGAGGCTATATCACTTATATTCGCAAGTATTTGAAGCCAAATCATTCGTTTCGCATGGATTTGAAGCTAAGCATTCTACTTCGCATTGATTTGAAGGTAAATCATGTTTTTCCATTGGGTGTGAAGCTAACTCGTTTGTTACGCATGTACTTGAAGCTAAATCATGTTTATCACAAGTATTTGAAGCTAAACCATTTGTCTCGCATTGATTTGATGCTATGTCTTCAACTTCGCATTGATTTGAAGTTAAATCATGTGACTCGAGTGGATTTGAAGATCACTTGTTTGTTTCGCCTGCATTTGAATCTATATCACATATATCGCAAGAATTTGAAGCTATATCATTTGTTTCGCATGTATTTGGAGCTAAGTCTTCTATTTAGCATTGATTTGAAGCTAAATCATGTGTTTCGCATGGATTTGAAGCTAACTCGTTTGTTTCGCCTGCATTTGAAGCTATATAACTTATATTCGCAAGTATTTGAATGTCAATCATACGTTTCGCTTGGATTTGAAGCTAAGCCTTCTACTTCTCATTTATTTGAAGCTGAATCACGTGTGTCGCATGGGTTTGAGGCTAACTCGTTTGTTCGCATGCAGTTGTAACTAAATCATGTATAAAAGAAGTATTTCAAGCTAAACTATTTGTTTCTCATGGATTTGAAGCGAAGCCTTTTACTTCGTATTGGTTTGAAGCTAAATAATGTGTTTTTCTTGGATTTGAAGCTAACTCGTTTGTTTCGTGTGCAGTTGAAGATAAATCATGTATATCACAAGTATTTGAAGCTAAACCATTTGATTCGCATGGATTTGGAGCTAAGCCTTCCACTTCGCATTGATTTGTAGCTAAATCATGTGTTTCGCATGGATTTGAATCTAACTCGTTTGTATCGCATGCAGTTGATGCTAAATCATGAATATCACAAGTATTTGGAGCTGAACCATTTGTTTCGCATGGATTTGGAGCTAAGCCTTTCACTTCGCATTGATTTGAAGCTAAGTCGTGTGTTTCGCATGGATTTGAAGCTAACTCGTTTGTATCGCATGCAGTTGAAGCAAAATCATGTATATCACAAGTATTTGGAGCTGAACCATTTGATTCTCATGAATATTAAGCTAAACCATGTGTTTCGCATGAATATTAAGATAAACCAAGTGTTTCGCATGAATTTGAAGATAAATCATGTTTTTCACATGGATTTGAAGCTGACTCGGTTGTTTCGCCTGCATTTGAAGCTATATCACTTATATCGCAAGTATTTGAAGCTAAACCATTCGTTTCGCATGGATTTGAATCTAAGCCATCTACTTCGCATAGATTTGAAGCAGAATCATGTGTTTCGCTTGGATTTGAAGATAACTCGTTTGTTTAGCATGCAGTTGAATCTATATCACTTATATTCGCAAGTATTTGAAGCCAAATAATTCGTTTCGCATAGGGTTTGAAGCTAAGCCTTCCACTTCGCATGCATTTGAAGCTAAATCATGTGTTTCGATTGGATTTGAAGCTAACTCGTTTGTTTCGCATGCAGTTGAAGCTAACTCATGTATATCACAAGTATTTGAAGCTAAACCATTTGTTTCGCCGGAATTTGAAGGTTACCCTTCTGCTTCGCATTGATTTGATGCTAAAGCATGTGTTTCGCATGGATTTGAAGCTAAATCAAGTGTTTCGCTTGGATTTGAAGCTAACCCGTTTGTTTCGCATGCAGTTGAAGCAATATCACTTATATCGCAAGTATATGAATCTAAATAATTTGTGTGGCATGGATTTGATGCTGAGCCTTCTACTTCGCATTGATTTCAAGCTAAATCATGTGTGTCGCATGGATTTAAAGCTAATTCGAGTGTTTCGCCTGCATTTGAAGCTATATCACGTATAATCGCAAGTATTTGAAGCTAAATCATTTGTGTCGCATGGATTTGAAGCTAAGCCTTCTACTTCGCTTTGATTTGAAGCTACATCATGCGTTTCGCATGAATTTGAAGCTAACTCGTTTGTTTCGCATGCATTTGAAGCTATATCACTTATATTCGCAAGTATTTGAAGGTCAATCATTCGTTTCGCATGAATTTGAAGCTAAGCCTTCTACTTCGCATTAATTGGAAGCTTAATCATGTGTTTCGATTGGATTTGAAGCTAACTCGTTTGTATCGCATGCAGTTGAATATAAATCATGTATATCACAACTATTTGAAGCTAAACCATTTGTTTCGCATGGATTCGAAAATCAGCCTTCTATTTCGCATTGATTTGAATCTAAATCATGAGTTTCGCATGGATTTGAAGCTAACTCGTTTGTTTCGCATGGATTTGAAGCTAACTCGTTTGTTTCGCATGAATTTGAAGCTAAATCATGTATGTCACAAGTATTTGAAGCTAAACCATTTGTATCGCAAGAATTTGAAGCTAAACCATGTGATTTGCGAGAATTTGAAGCTAAATCATGTGTTTCGCTTGGATTTGAAGCTAACTCGTTTGTTTCGCATGCAGTTGAAGCTAAATCATGTACATCATAAGTATTTGAAGCTAAACCCTTTGTTTCGCATTGATTTGAAGCTAACTCGTTTGTTTCGCATGCAGTTGAAGCTATAACACTTCTATTCGCAAGTATTTGAAACTTAATCATTCCCTTCGCATGTATTTGAAGCTAAGCCTTCAACTTCGCATTGATTTGAAGCTAAATCATGTGCTTCGCTTGGATTTCAAGATAACTCGTTTGTTTCCCACGCAGCTGAAGCCAAATCATGTATAGCACAAGTATTTGGAGCTAAAACATTTGTTTCTCATGTATGTGAAGCTAAGCCTACCACTTCGCATTGATTTGATGCTAAATCATGTGTTACGCATAGATTTGATGCTAACTCGTTCGCTTCGCATGCAGTTGAAGCTTAATCATGTATAAACAAGTATTTGAAGCTAAACCATTTGTATCGCAAGGATTTGAAGCTACACCATGTGATTCGCAAGAATTTGAAGCTAAGTCATGTGCTTCGCTTGGATTTCAAGATAACTCGTTTGTTTCGCATGCAGTTGAAGCTAAATCATGTATACCACAAGTATTTGGAGCTAAAACATTTGTTTCTCATGTATGTGAATCTAAGCCTACCACTTCGCATTGATTTGAAGCTAAATCATGTGTTACGCATGGATTTGATGCGAACTCGTTCGTTTCGCATGCAGTTGAAGCTTAATCATGTATAAACAAGTATTTGAAGCTAAACCATTTGTATCGCAAGAATTTGAAGCTAAACCATGTGATTTGTGAGAATTTGAAGCTAAATCATGTGTTTCGCTTGGATTTCAAGCTAACTCGTTTGTTTCGCATGCAGTTGAAGCTAAATCATGTATATCATAAGTATTTGAAGCTAAACCATTTGTTTCGCATTGATTTGAAGCTAACTCGTTTGTTTCACATGCAGTTGAAGCTATAACACTTCTATTCGCAAGTATTTGAAACTTAATCATTCCCTTCGCATGTATTTGAAGCTAAGCCTTCAACTTCGCATTGATTTGAAGCTAAATCATGTGCTTCGCTTGGATTTCAAGATAACTCGTTTGTTTCCCACGCAGCTGAAGCTAAATCATGTATACCACAATTATTTGGAGCTAAAACATTTGTTTCTCATGTTTGTGAAGCTAAGCCTACCACTTCGCATTGATTTGAAGCTAAATCATGTGTTACGCATGGATTTGATGCTAACTCGTTCGTTTCGCATGCAGTTGAAGCTTAATCATATATAAACAAGTATTTGAAGCTAAACCATTTGTATCGCAAGGATTTGAAGCTAAACCATGTGTTTCCCAAGAATTTGAAGCTAAATCATGTGTTTCACTTGGATTTGAAACTAACTCGTTTGTTTCGCATGCAGTTGAAGATATATCGCTTATATTCGCAAGTATTTGAAACTAAATCATTCGTTTCGCATGAATGTGAAACTAGGGCTTCTACTTCGCATTGATTTGAAGCTAAATCATGTGTTTCGCTTGGATTTGAAGCTACCTCGTTTGTTTCACATGCAGTTGACGCTGTAACACTTCTATTCGCAAGTATTTGGAACTTAATCATTCCCTTCGCATGTATTTGAAGCTAAGCCTTCAACTTCGCATTGATTTGAAGCTAATTAATGTGCTTCGCTTGGATTTCAAGATAACTCGTTTGTTTCCCACGCAGCTGAAGCCAAATCATGTATACCACAAGTATTTGGAGCTAAAACATTTGTTTCTCATGTATGTGAAGCTAAGCCTACCACTTCGCATTGATTTGAAGCTAAATCATGTGTTACGCATGGATTTGATGCTAACTCGTTTGTTTCGCATGCAGTTGAAGCTAAGTCATGTATAAACAAGTATTTGAAGCTAACCCATTTGTATCGCAAGGATTTCAAGCTAATCCATGTGATTCGCAAGAATTTGAAGCTAAATCATGTGTTTCGCTTGGATTTGAAGCTAACACGTTCGTTTCGCATGCAGTTGAACCTAAAACATGTACATCACAAGTATCTGTATATAATACATCTGTTTCGCAAGAATATGAAGCTAGGAAGCTAATCCATGTGACTCGCATGAATTTGAAGCTAAATCGTGTGTTTCGCATGGATTTGAAGCTAACTTGTTTGTATCGCCTGCATTTGGTGCTAAATCATGTATATCACAGGTATTTGAAGCAAAACCATTTGATTCGTATGGTTTCGAATATATGCCTTCTACTTCGCATTGACTTGAAGCTAAATCATGTGTTTTGTATGGATTTGAAGCTAACTCGTTTGTTTCGCATGCACTTGAAGCTAAATCATGTGTATCACAAGTATTTGAAACTAAACCATTTGTTTCGCATTGATGTGAAGCTAAGCCTTCCACTTCGCATTGATTTGGAGGTAAATCATGTGCTTCGCATGGATTTGAAACTAACTCGTTTGTTTCCCACGCAGCTGAAGCTAAATTATGTATACCACAAGTATTTGGAGCTAAAACATTTGTTTCTCATGTACGTGAAGCTAAGCCTACCACATCGCATTGATTTGAAACTAAATCATGTATTTCGCATGGATTTGAATCTAACTCGATTGTTTCGCGTGAATTTGAAGCTATATCACATATATCGTAATTATCTGAAGATAAATCATTTGTTTCTCATGTATTTGAAGCTAAGACTTCTAGTTCGCATTGATTTGAAGCTAAATCATGTGTTTCGCATGGACTTGATGCTAAACCTTCTACTTGGCATTGATTTGAATCTAAATCATGTGTTTCACTTGGATTTGAAGCTAACTCGTTTGTTTCGCATGCAGTTGAAGCTAAATCATGTATATCATAAGTATTTGAAGCTAAACCATTTGGTTCGCATTGATTTGAAGCTAAGACGTTTGTTTCGCATGCAGTTGAAGCTAAAACATGTATATAACAATTATTTGAAGCTAAATCATTTGTGTCGCATGGATTTGAAGCTAAGCCTTTTACTTCGCATTGATTTGAAGCTAAATCATGGGTTTCGCATGTATTTGATGCTAAACCTTCTACTTGGCATTGATTTGAATCTAAATCATGTGTTTCGCTTGGATTTGAAGCTAACTCGTTTGTTTCGCATGAATTTGAAGCTAAATCATGTATGTCACAAGTAATTGAAGCTAAACCATTTGTATCGCAAGAATTTGAAGCTAAACCATGTGATTTGCGAGAATTTGAAGCTAAATCATGTGTTCGCTTGGATTTGAAGCTAACTCGTTTGTTTCGCATGCAGTTGAAGCTATATCACTTATGGTCGCAAGTATTTGAAGCTAACTCATTCGTTTCGCATGGAGTTCAAGCTAAGCCTTCTACTTCGCATTGATTTGGAGCCAAATCATGTGTTTCGCTTGGATTTGAAGCTAACTAGTTTGTTTCGCATGCAGTTGAAGCCAAATCATGTATATCAATAGTATTTGAAGCTAAACCATTTGTTTCGCATGGATTCGTAAATCAGCCTTCTATATCGCATTGATTTGAAGCTAAATCAAGTGTTTCTCATGGATTTGAAGCTAACTCGTTTGTTTCGCATGAATTTGAAGCTAAATCATGTATGTCACAAGTATTTGAAGCTAAACCATTTGTATCGCAAGAATTTGAAGCTAAACCATGTGATTTGCGAGAATTTGAAGCTAAATCATGTGTTTCTCTTGGATTTGAAGCTAACTCGTTTGTTTCGCATGCAGTTGAAGCTAAATCATGTATATCACAAGTATTTGAAGCTAAACCATTTGTTTCGCATGGATTTGAAGATTAGCCGCCTACATCGCATTAATTTGAAGCTAACTCAATTGATTCGACTGCATTTGAATTTATATCACTTATATCGCAATTATCTGAAGACAAATCATTTGGTTCTCATGTATTTGAATCTAAGCCGTCTATTTCGCACTGATTTGAAGCTAAATCATATGTTTCGCATGGAATTGAAGCTAACTCGTTTTCTTCGCCTGTATTTGAAGATAAATCATTTATATCACAAGTATTTGAAGCTAAACCATTCGCTTCGCATGGATTTGAAGCAAGGCCTTCAACTTCGCATTGATTTGAATCTAAATCATGTGTTTCGCTTGGATTTGAAGCTAACTCGTTTGTTTCGCATGCATTTTAAGCTAAATCATGTATGTCACATGTATTTGAAGCTAAACCATGTGTTTCGCATGGATTTGAATCTAACTCGTTTGTTTCGCCAGCATTTGAAGCTACAACACTTCTATTCGCAAGTATTTGAAACTTAATCATTCCCTTCGCATCTATTTGTGGCTAAGCCTTCAACTTCGCATTGATTTGAAGCTAAATCATTTGCTTCGCTTGGATTTCAAGATAACTCGTTTGTTTCCACGCAGCTGAAGCTAAATCATGTATACCACAAGTATTTGGATCTAAAACATTTGTTTCTCATGTATGTGAAGCTAAAACTACCACTTCGCATTGATTTGAAGCTAAATCATGTGTTTCGCTTGGATTTGAAGCTAACTCGTTTGTTTCGCATGCAGTTGAAGCTAAATCATGTATATCATAAGTATTTGAAGCTAAACCCTTTGTTTCGCATTGATTTAAAGCTATCACGTTTCTTTCGCATGCAGTTGAAGCTAAATCATGTATATCACAAGTATTTGAAGCTGAACGATTTGTTTCTCATGTATGTGAATCTAAGCCTTCTACTTCGCATTGATTTGAAGCTAAATCATGTGATTCGCATGGATTTGAATCTAACTCATTTGTTTCTCCTGCATTTGAACCAATATCACTTATATTCGCCAGTATTTGAAGATAAATCATTCGTTTCTCATGGATTTGTATCTAAGCCCCCTACTTCGTATTGATTTGAAGCTGAACCATGTATTCGCTTGTATTTGAAGCCAACTCGTTTGTTTCGCCTGCAGTAGAAGCTAAATCAAGTATATCACAAGTATTTGAAGCTAAACCTATTGTTTCGCATTGATTTGAAGCTAAGACTTCTACGTCTCACTGATTTGAAGCTAAATCATGTGTTTGGTTTGGATTTGAAGCTAAGCCTTCTACTTCGCATTGATTTGAAGCTAAATCATGTGTTACGCTTGGATTTGAAACTGAGCCTTCTACTTTGCATTGATTGGAAGCTAAATCTTGTGTTTGGTATGGATTTGAAGCTAACACGGTTGTTTTGCCTGCATTCGAAGTTATATCATGTATAATCGCAAGTATTTGAAGCACAGTCATCCGTTTCGCATGGATTTGAAGCTAAGCCTTCAACTTCGCATTGATTAGAAGCTAAATCATGTGTTTCGCTTGGTTTTGAAGCTAACTAGTTTGTTTCGCATGCAGTTGAAGCTAAATCATGTATATCACAAGTATTTGAAGCTAAACAATTTGATTCACATGGATTTGAAGATAAGCCTCCTACTTCGCATTAATTTGAAGCTAACACGATTGATTCGACTGCATTTGAATCTATATCACTTATATCGCAGTTATCTGAAGATAAATCATTTGCTTCTCATGTATTTGAATCTAAGCCGTCTATTTCGCACTGATTTGAAGCTAACTCGAATGTTTCGCCTGCATTTGAAGCTATATCACTTACATCGCAATTATCTGAAGATAAATCATTTGTTTCTCATGTATTTGAAGCTAAGCCGTCTATTTCGCAATTATTTGAAGCTAAATCATGTATATCATAAGTATTTGAAGCTAAACCCTTTGTTTCGCATTGATTTAAAGCTATCACGTTTCTTTCGCATGCAGTTGAAGCTAAATCATGTATATCACAAGTATTTGAAGCTGAACGATTTGTTTCTCATGTATGTGAATCTAAGCCTTCTACTTCGCATTGATTTGAAGCTAAATCATGTGATTCGCATGGATTTGAAGCTAACTCATTTGTTTCTCCTGCATTTGAACCAATATCACTTATATTCGCCAGTATTTGAAGATAAATCATTCGTTTCTCATGGATTTGTATCTAAGCCCCCTACTTCGTGTTGATTTGAAGCTGAACCATGTATTCGCTTGTATTTGAAGCCAACTCGTTTGTTTCGCCTGCAGTAGAAGCTAAATCAAGTATATCACAAGTATTTGAAGCTAAACCTATTGTTTCGCATTGACTTGAAGCTAAGACTTCTACGTCTCACTGATTTGAAGCTAAATCATGTGTTTGGTTTGGATTTGAAGGTAACACGTTAGTTTCGCAAGCAGATGAAGCTAAACCAAGTATATCACAAGTATTTGAAGCTGAACCATTTGATTCGCATGAATATTAAGCTAAACCATGTGTTTCGCACGAATATTAAGCTAAACCATGTGTTTCGCATGAATTTGCAGCTAAATGATGTGTTTCACATGTATTTGAAGCTAACTCGTTTGTTTCGCCTGCATTTGAAGCTATATTACTTATATCGCAAGTATTTGAAGCTAAATCATTTGTGTCGCATGGATTTGCAGCTAAGACTTCTATTTCGCATTGATTTGAATCTAAATCAAACGTTTCGCATGTGTTTGAAGCTATCTCGTTTGTTTCGCCTGCATTTGAAGCTACATCACATATATTCGCAAGTATTTGAAGGTCATTCATTCGTTTCGCATGAATTTGAAGCTAAGCCTACTACTTCGCATTGATTTGAAGCTAAATCATGTGTTTCGCTTGGATTTGAAGCTAAGCCTTCTACTTCGCATTGATTTGAAGCTAAATCATGTGTTACGCTTGGATTTGAAACTGAGCCTTCTACTTTGCATTGATTGGAAGCTAAATCTTGTGTTTGGTATGGATTTGAAGCTAACACGGTTGTTTTGCCTGCATTCGAAGTTATATCCTGTATAATCGCAAGTATTTGAAGCTCAGTCATCCGTTTCGCATGGATTTGAAGCTAAGCCTTCTACTTCGCATTAATTTGAAGCTAACACGATTGATTCGACTGCATTTGAATCTATATCACTTATATCGCAGTTATCTGAAGATAAATCATTTGCTTCTCATGTATTTGAATCTAAGCCGTCTATTTCGCACTGATTTGAAGCTAACTCGATTGTTTCGCCTGCATTTGAAGCTATATCACTTACATCGCAATTATCTGAAGATAAATCATTTGTTTCTCATGTATTTGAAGCTAAGCCGTCTATTTCGCATTTATTTGAATCTAAATCATGTGTTTCGCTTGGATTTGAAGCTAACTCGTTTTTTTTCGCCTGTATTTGGAGATAAATCACGTATATCACAAGTATTTAGAGCTAAACCATTCGCTTCGCATGGATTTGAAGCAATGCCTTCAACTTCGCATTGATTTGCAGATAAATCATGTGTTTCGCTCGGATTTGAAGCTAACTCGTTTGTTTCGCATGCAGTTGAAGCTAAATCATGTTTATCACAAGTATCTGAATATAAACCATCTGTTTCGCATGAATATTGAGCTTAACCATGTGATTCGCATGAATTTGAAGCTAAATGATGTGTTACGCTTGGTTTTGAAGCTAACTCTTTTGTTTCGCCTGCATTTGAAGATAAATCATGTATAGCACAAGTATTTGAAGCTAAACCATTTGTATCGCGTGGATTTGAAGATATGCCTTCTACTTCGCATTGATTTGAAGCTAACTCGATTGTTTCGTCTGCATATGAAGCCATATCACTTACATCGCAATTATCTGAAGATAAATCATTTGTTTCGCATGAATTTGAAGCTAAGCCTACTACTTCGCATTGATTTGAATCTAAATCATGTGTTTCGCTTGGTTTTGAAGCTAACTCGTTTTTTTCGCCTGTATTTGGAGATAAATCATGTATATCACAAGTATTTGAAGCTAAACCATTCGCTTCGCATGGATTTGAAGCAAAGGCTTCAACTTCGCATTGATTTGAAGATTAATCATTTGTTTCGCTTGGATTTGAAGCTAACTCGTTTGTTTCGCATGCAGTTGAAGCTAAATCATTGTATATCACAAGTATTTGAAGCTAAACCACTTGTTTCATATTGATTTGATGATAAGCCTTCTACGTCGCATTGATTTGAAGCTAAGCCTTATATTTCGCATTGATTTGAAGGTAAATCATGTGTTTCGCTTGGTTTTGAAGCTAACTAGTTTGTTTCACATGCAGTTGAAGCTAAATCATGTATATCACAAGTATTTGAAGCTAAACCATTTGTTTCGCATGGATTTGAAGATTAGCCGCCTACATCGCATTAATTTGAAGCTAACTCAATTGATTCGACTGCATTTGAATTTATATCACTTATATCGCAATTATCTGAAGACAAATCATTTGGTTCTCATGTATTTGAATCTAAGCCGTCTATTTCGCACTGATTTGAAGCTAAATCATATGTTTCGCATGGAATTGAAGCTAACTCGTTTTCTTCGCCTGTATTTGAAGATAAATCATTTATATCACAAGTATTTGAAGCTAAACCATTCGCTTCGCATGGATTTGAAGCAAAGCCTTCAACTTCGCATTGATTTGAATCTAAATCATGTGTTTCGCTTGGATTTGAAGCTAACTCGTTTGTTTCGCATGCATTTTAAGCTAAATCATGTATGTCACATGTATTTGAAGCTAAACCATGTGTTTCGCATGGATTTGAATCTAACTCGTTTGTTTCGCCAGCATTTGAAGCTACAACACTTCTATTCGCAAGTATTTGAAACTTAATCATTCCCTTCGCATCTATTTGTGGCTAAGCCTTCAACTTCGCATTGATTTGAAGCTAAATCATTTGCTTCGCTTGGATTTCAAGATAACTCGTTTGTTTCCACGCAGCTGAAGCTAAATCATGTATACCACAAGTATTTGGATCTAAAACATTTGTTTCTCATGTATGTGAAGCTAAAACTACCACTTCGCATTGATTTGAAGCTAAATCATGTGTTTCGCTTGGATTTGAAGCTAACTCGTTTGTTTCGCATGCAGTTAAAGCTAAATCATGTATATCACAAGTATTTGAAGCTATACCATTCGTTTCGCATGGATTTGAAGCTAAGCCTTCTACTTCGCATGAATTTGAATCTAAATCATGTGTTTCGCTTGGATTTGAAGTTCACTCGTTTGTTTCGCCTTCATTTATAGCTATATCACTTATATCGCAAGTATATGAATCTAAATAATGTGTATCGCATGGATTTGATGCTAATCCTTCTACTTCGCATTGATTTGAAGCTGAATCAAGTGTTTCGCATGGTTTTGAAGATAACTCGTTTGTTTCGCATGCAGTTGAAGCTAAATCATGTATATAACATGTATTTGAAGCTAATTCATTTTTGTCGCATGGATTTGAAGCTAAGGCATCTACTTCGCATTGATTTGATGCTAAATCACGTATTTCGCATGCATATGAAGCTAAATAATGTGTTTTGCTTGGATTTGATGCTAACTCGTTTGTTTCGCATGCAGTTGAAGCTAAGTGATGTATATCACAAGTATTTGAAGCTAAACCATTTGTTTCGCAATAATTTGAACCTAAGCCTTCTACTTCGCACTGATTTGAATCTAAATCATGTGTTTCGCTTGGATTTGAAGCTAACTCGTTTGTATCGCATGCAGTTGACGCAAAAACATGTATATCACAAGTATTTGAAGCAAAACCATTTGATTCGCATGGATTTGAAACTGAGACTTCTACTTCGCATTCATTTGAAGCTGAATCATGTGATTCGCTTGGATTTGAAGCAAACTCGTTTGATTCGAATGCAGTTGAAGCGAAATAATGTATACTACAAGTATTTGAAGCTAAACCATTTGCTTCGCATGGATTTGAAGCTAAGCCTTCTACTTCGCACTGATTTGCAACTAAATCATGTGTTTCGCTTGGATTTGAAGATAACTCGTTTGTTTCGCATGCAGTTGAAGTTAAATCATTTGTGTCGCATGGATTTGATGCTAAGCCTACGGCTTCGCATTGATTTGAATCTAAATCATGTGTTTCGCATGGATGTAAAGCAAACTCGTGTGTTTCGCCTGCATTCGAAGTTATATCACGTATAATCGCAAGTATTTGAAGCTAAATCATTTGTGTCGCATGGATTTGAAGCTAAGCCTTCTACTTCGAAGTGATTTGCAACTAAATCATGGGTTTCGCTTGGATTTGAAGATGACTCGTTTGTTTCGCATGTAGTTGAGGCTATATCACTTATATTCGCAAGTATTTGAAGCCAAATCATTCGTTTCGCATGGATTTGAAGCTAAGCATTCTACTTCGCATTGATTTGAAGGTAAATCATGTTTTTCCATTGGGTGTGAAGCTAACTCGTTTGTTACGCATGCAGTTCAAGCTAAATCGTGTATATCACAAGTATTAGAAGCCAAACCATTTGTTTCGCATTGATTTGAAACTAAGCCTTCTACTTGCCATTGATTTGAAGTTAAATCATGTGCTTCTCTTGGATTTGAAACCAACTCGTTTGTTTCGCATGTACTTGAAGCTAAATCATGTTTATCACAAGTATTTGAAGCTAAACCATTTGTCTCGCATTGATTTGAAGCTATGTCTTCAACTTCTCATTGATTTGAAGTTAAATCATGTGACTCGAGTGGATTTGAAGATCACTTGTTTGTTTCGCCTGCATTTGAATCTATATCACATATATCGCAAGAATTTGAAGCTAAATCATTTGTTTCGCATGTATTTGGAGCTAAGTCTTCTATTTAGCATTGATTTGAAGCTAAATCATGCGTTTCGCATGGATTTGAAGCTAACTCGTTTGTTTCGCCTGCATTTGAAGCTATATAACTTATATTCGCAAGTATTTGAATGTCAATCATTCGTTTCGCTTGGATTTGAAGCTAAGCCTTCTACTTCTCATTGACTTGAAGCTGAATCACGTGTGTCGCATGGGTTTGAGGCTAACTCGTTTGTTCGCATGCAGTTGTAACTAAATCATGTATAAAAGAAGTATTTCAAGCTAAACTATTTGTTTCTCATGGATTTGAAGCGAAGCCTTTTACTTCGCATTGGTTTGAAGCTAAATAATGTGTTTCTCTTGGATTTGAAGCTAACTCGTTTGTTTCGTGTGCAGTTGAAGATAAATCATGTATATCACAAGTATTAGAAGCTAAACCATTTGATTCGCATGGATTTGGAGCTAAGCCTTCCACTTCGCATTGATTTGTAGCTAAATCATGTGTTTCGCATGGATTTGAATCTAACTCGTTTGTATCGCATGCAGTTGATGCTAAATCATGAATATCACAAGTATTTGGAGCTGAACCATTTGTTTCGCATGGATTTGGAGCTAAGCCTTTCACTCCGCATGTTTTGAAGCTAAATCATGTGTTCCGTATCGATTTGAAGCTAACTCGTTTGTTTCGCCTTCATTTGAAGCTTAATCATGTATATCACAAGTATTTGAAGCTAAACCATTCGTTTCGCATGGATTTGAATCTAAGCCATCTACTTCGCATTGATTTGAAGCAGAATCATGTGTTTCGCTTGGATTTGAAGCTAACTCGTTTGTTTAGCATGCTATTCCAGCTAAATCATGTATATCACAAGTATTTGTAGCTCATTCATTTCATTCGTATGGATTTGAAACTAAGCCTTCTAGTTCAAATTAAGTTGAAGCTAAATCATGTGTTTCGCATGGATTTGAAGCTAACTCGTTTGTTTCGCATGCAGTTGGTGCTAAATCATGTATATCACAAGTATCTGAAGCTGAACCATTTGATTCTCATGAATATTAAGCTAAACCATGTGTTTCTCATGAATATTAAGATAAACCAAGTGTTTCGCATGAATTTGAAAATAAATCATGTGTTTCACATGGATTTGAAGCTGACTCGTTTGTTTCGCCTGCGTTTGAAGCTATATCACTTATATCGCAAGTATTTGAAGCTAAACCATTCGTTTCGCATGGATTTGAAACTAAGCCATCTACTTCGCATTGATTTGAAGCAGAATCATGTGTTTCGCTTGGATTTGAAGTTCACTCGTTTGTTTTGCCTGCATTTAAAGCTATATCACTTATATCGCAAGTATATGAATCTAAATAATCTGTATCGCATGGATTTGATGCTAATCCTTCTACTTCGCATTGATTTGAAGCTAAATCATGTGTTTCGCACGGATTTGAAGATAACTCGTTTGTTTAGCATGCAGTTGTATCTATATCACTTATATTCGCAAGTATTTGAAGCCAAATAATTCATTTCGCATAGGGTTTGAAGCTAAGCCTTCTACTTCGCATGCATTTGAAGCTAAATCATGTGTTTCGATTGGATTTGAAGCTAACTCGTTTGTTTCGCATGCAGTTGAAGCTAACTCATGTATATCACAAGTATTTGAAGCTAAACCATTTGTTTCGCCGGAATTTGAAGATAACCCTTCTGCTTCGCATTGATTTGATGCTAAAGCATGTGTTTCGCATGGATTTGAAGCTAAATCATGTGTTTCGCTTGGATTTGAAGCTAACCCGTTTGTTTCGCATGCAGTTGAAGCTATATCACTTATATCGCAAGTATATGAATCTAAATAATTTGTGTGCCATGGATTTGATGCTGAGCCTTCTACTTCGCATTGATTTCAAGCTAAATCATTTGTGTCGCATGGATTTGAAGCTAAGCCTTTTACTTCGCTTTGATTTGAAGCTACATCATGCGTTTCGCATGAATTTGATGCTAACTCGTTTGTTTCGCATGCATTTGAAACTATATCACTTATATTCGCAAGTATTTGAAGGTCAATCATTCGTTTCGCATGAATTTGAAGCTAAGCCTTCTACTTCGCATTAATTGGAAGCTTAATCATGTGTTTCGATTGGATTTGAAGGTAACTCGTTTGTATCGCATGCAGTTGAATATAAAACATGTATATCACAACTATTTGAAGCTAAACCATTTGTTTCGCATGGATTCGAAAATCAGCCTTCTATTTCGCATTGATTTGAATCTAAATCATGAGTTTCGCATGGATTTGAAGCTAACTCGTTTGTTTCGCATGGATTTGAAGCTAACTCGTTTGTTTCGCATGAATTTGAAGCTAAATCATGTATGTCACAAGTATTTGAAGCTAAACCATTTGTATCGCAAGAATTTGAAGCTAAACCATGTGATTTGCGAGAATTTGAAGCTAAATCATGTGTATCGCTTGTATTTGAAGCCAACTCGTTTGTTTCGCCTGCAGTAGAAGCTAAATCATGTATATCACAAGTATTTGAAGCTAAAACTATTGTTTCGCATTGATTTGAAGCTAAGACTTCTACTTCGCATGCAGTTGAAGCCAAATCATGTGTTTCGATTGGATTTGAAGCCAGCTCGTTTGATTGCATGCAGTTGAAACTAAATCATGTATGTCAAAATTATTTGAAGCTAAACCATTTGTTTCGCATGGTTTCGAAGATAAGCCTTCTACTTCGCATGAATTTGAAGCTAAATCATGTGTTTCGCATTGATTTGAAGCTAATTCGATCGTTTCGCATGCATTTGAAGCTAAATCATGTATATCACAAGTATTTGAAGCTAAACCATTTGATTCGCATTGATTTGTAGCTAACTCGTTTGTTTCGCCTGCATTTGAAGCTATATCACTTATATCACAAGTATTTGAAGCTAAACCATTTCTTTCGCAAGGATTTCAAGCTAAGACTTCTATTTCGCATTGATTTGATTCTAAATCATGCGTTTCGCATGCATTCGAATCTAACTCGTTTACTTCGCCTGCATTTGAAGCTATATCACTTATATTCGCAAGTATTTGAAGGTCATTCATTCGTTTCGCATGAATTTGAAGCTAAGCCTTCTACTTCGCATTGATTTGAAGCTAAATCTTGTGTTTCGTATGGATTTGAAGCTAACTCGGCTGTTTCGCCTGCATTCAAAGTTATATCACGTATAATCGCAAGTATTTGATGCTCAGTCATTCGTTTCGCATGGATTTGAAGCTAAGCCTTCTACTTCTCATTGATTTGAAGCTAAATCATATGTTTCGCTTGGTTTTGAAGGCAACACGTTTGTTTCACATGCAGTTGAAGCTCAATCATGTATATCACAAGTATTTGAAACTGAACAATTTGTTTCGCATGAATATTGAGCTAAACCATGTGTTTCGCATGAATAATAAGCTAAACCAAGTGTTTCGCATGAATTTGAAGATAAACCAAGTGTTTCGCATGAATTTGAAGATAAATCATGTGTTTCACATAGATTTGAAGCTGACTCGTTTGTTTCGCCTGCATTTGTAGCTATATCACTTATATCGCAAGTATTTGAAGCTTCTACTTCGCATTGTTTTGCAGCTAAATCATGTGTTCCACTTGGATTTGAATCGAACGCGTTTGTTTCGCATGCAGTTGAAGCTAAATCATGTATATCACAAGTATTTGAAGCTAAGTCTTCAACTTCGCATTGATTTGAAGCTAAATCATGTATTTCGCTTGGATTTGAAGCTAACTAGATTGTTTCGCATGCAGTTGAACCTATATCATGTATATCAAAATTATTTGAAGCTAAACCATTTGTTTTGCATGGTTTCGAAGATAAGCCTTCTACTTCGCATGAATTTGCAGCTAAATGATGTGTTTCACATGTATTTGAAGCTAACTCGTTTGTTTCGCCTGCATTTGAAGCTATATCACTTATATCACAAGTATTTGAAACTAAACCATTTCTTTCGCATGGATTTCAAGCTAAGACTTCTACTTCTCATTGATTTGAAGCTGAATCACGTGCGTCGCATGGGTTTGAGGCTAACTCGTTTGTTCGCATGCAGTTGTAACTAGATCATGTATAAAAGAAGTATTTCAAGCTAAACTATTTGTTTCGCATGGATTTGAAGCGAAGCCTTTTACTTCGCATTGATTTGAAGCTAAGTCATGTGTTTCTCTTGGATTTGAAGCTAACACGTTTGTTTCGCATATAGTTGAAGCTAAATCATGTATATCACAAGTAATTGAAACTAAACCATTTGATTCGCATGGATTTGGAGCTAAGCGTTCTACTTCGCATTGATTTGGAGCAAAATCATGTGTTTCGCATGGATGTATAGCTAACACGTTTGTTTCGCATGCAGTAGAAGCTAAATCATGTATATCACAAGTATTTGAAGCTAAACCATTTGTTTCACATGGATTCGAAGATCAGCCTTCCACTTCGCATTGATTTGAAGCTAAATCAAGTGTTTCGCTTGGATTTGAAGTTAACTCGTTAGTTTCGCATGCAGTTGAAGCTAAATCATGTATATCACAAGTATTTGAAGCTAAACCATTTGATTCTCACGGATTTGGGGCTAAGCCTTCTACTTCGCATTGGTTTGGAGCTAAATCATGTGTTTCGCATGAATTTAAAGCTAACACGTTTGCTTCGCATGCAGATGAAACTAAATCATGTATATCACAAGTAATTGAAACTAAACCATTTGATTCGCATGGATTTGAAGCTAAGCCTTCTACTTCGCATTGATTTGAAGCTTAATCATGCATTTCGCTTGGATTTGAAGCTAAATCATGTGTTTCGCTTGGATTTGAAGCTAATTCGGTTATTTCGGATGCAGTTGAAGCTAAATCATGTATATCACAAGTATTTGAAGCTGAACAATTTGTTTCGCATGAATAATAAGTTAAACCATGTGTTTCGCATGAGTATTAAGCTAAACCATGTGATTCGCATTGATTTGAAGCTAAATCATGTGCTTCGCATGGATTTGAAGCTAACTCGTTTGTTTCGCATACATTTGAAGCTAAATCACGTATATCACAACTATTTGAAGCTAAACTATTTGTTTCGCATGGATTCGATGATCAGCCTTCTATTTCGCATAGATTTGAAGCTAAATCATGTATATCACAAGTATTTGTAGCAAAACCATTTGTTTCGCATGAATATTAATCTAATCCATGTGTTTCGCATGAATTTGAAGCTAAGTCATGTGTTTCGCATGGATTTAAAGCTAACACGTTTGTTTCGCATATAGTTGAAGCTAAATCATGTATATCACAAGTATTTGAAGCTAAACCATTTGTTTCGCATGGATTCGATAATCAACCTTCTATTTCGCATTGATTTGAAGCTAAATCATGAGTTTCGCATGGATTTGAAGCTAACTCGTTTGTTTCGCATGGATTTGAAGCTAACTCGTTTGTTTCGCATGCAGTTGAAGCAAAATCATGTATATCACAAGTATTAGAAGCTAAACCATTTGATTCGCATGGATTTGAAGCTAAGCGTTCTACTTCGCATTGATTTGAAGCTTAATCATGTATTTCGCTTGGATTTGAGGCTAAATCATGTTTCGCATGGACTTAAAGCTAACACGTTTGTTTCGCATGCAGTTGAACCTAAATCATGTATATCACAAGTATTTGAAGCTAAACCATTTCATTCCCATGGATTTGGAGCTAAGTCTACTACTTCGCATTGATTTGGAGCTAAATCATGTGTTTCGCTTGGATTTAAAGATAACACGATTGTTTCGCATGCAGTTGAAGCTAAATCATGTATATCACAAGTATTTGAAGCTAAACCATTTGTTTCGCATGGATTCGAAAATCAGTCTTCTATTTCGCATTGATTTGAAGCTAAATCATGAGTTTCGCATGGATTTGAAGCTAACTCGTTTGTTTCGCATGCATTTGAAGCTAACTCGTTTGTTTCGCATGCAGTTGAAGAAAAATCATGTATATCACAAGTATTAGAAGCTGAACCATTTGATTCGCATGGATTTGAAGCTAAGCCTTCTTATTCGCATTGATTTGAAGCTTAGTCATGTATTTGCTTGGATTTGAAGCTAAATCATGTGTTTCGCATGGACTTAAAGCTAACACGTTTGTTTCGCATGCAGTTGATCCTAAATCATGTATATCACAAGTATTTGAAGCTAAACCATTTGTTTTGCGTGGTTTCGAAAATCAGCCTTCTATTTCGCATTGGTTTGAAGCTAAATCACGTGTTTCTCATGGATTTGAAGCTAACTCGTTTCTATCGCATGGATTTATAGCTAACTCGTTTGTTTCGCATGCTGTTGAATCTAAATCTAGTATATCACAAGTATTTGAAGCTAAACCATTTGTTTCGCATGGATTCGTAAATCAGCCTTCTATTTCGCATTGATTTGAATCTAAATCATGAGTTTCGCATGGATTTGAAGCTAACTCGTTTGTTTCGCATGGATTTGAAGCTAACTCGTTTGTTTCGCATGCAGTTGAAGAAAAATCATGTATATCACAAGTATTAGAAGCTGAACCATTTGATTCGCATGTATTTGAAGCTAAGCCTTCTACTTCGCATTGATTTGAAGCTTAATCATGCATTTCGCTTGGATTTGAAGCTAAATCATGTGTTTCGCATGGACTTAAAGCTAACACGTTTGTTTCGCATGCAGTTGAAACTAAATCATGTATATCACAAGTATTTGAAGCTAAACCATTTGTTTTGCGTGGTTTCGAAAATCAGCCTTCTATTTCGCATTGATTTGAATCTAAATCATGAGTTTCGCATGGATTTGAAGCTAACTCGTTTGTTTCGCATGCAGTTGAAGAAAAATCATGTATATCACAAGTATTAGAAGCTGAACCATTTGATTCGCATGGATTTGAAGCTAAGCCTTTTTCTTCGCATTGATTTGAAGCTTAATCATGTATTTCGCTTGTATTTGTAGCTAAATCATGTGTTTCGCATGGACTTAAAACTAACTCGTTTGTCTCGCCTGCATTTGAAGCTAAATCATGTATATCACAAATATTTGAAGCTAAACCATTTGTTTCGCATGGATTTGGAGCTAAACCTACTACTTCGCATTGATTTGGAGCTAAATCATGTGTTTTGCATGGATTTAAAGATAACACGATTGTTTCGCATGCAGTTGAAGCTAAATCATGTAGGATCACAAGCATTTGAAGCTAAACCATTTGTTTCGAATGGATTCGAAAATCAGCCTTCTATTTCGCATTGATTTGAAGCTAAATCATGAGTTTCGCATGGATTTGAAGCTAACTCGTTTGTTTCGCATGGATTTGAAGCTAACTCGTTTGTTTCGCATGCAGTTGAAGCAAAATCATGTATATCACAAGTATTAGAAGCTAAACCATTTGATTCGCATGGATTTGAAGTTAAGCGTTCTACTTCGCATTGATTTGAAGCTTAATCATGTATTTCGCTTGGATTTGAAGCTAAATCATGTTTCGCATGGACTTAAAGCTAACACGTTTGTTTCGCATGCAGTTGAACCCAAATCATGTATATCACAAGTATTTGAAGCTAAACCATTTGTTTCGCATGAATTCGAAAGTCAGCCTTGTATTTCGTATTGATTTGAAGCTAAATCATGAGTTTCGCATGGACTTAAAGCTAACACGTTTGTTTCGCATGCAGTTGAACCTAAATCATGTATATCACAAGTATTTGAAGCTAAACCATTTGATTCCCATGGATTTGGAGCTAAACCTACTACTTTGCATTGATTTGGAGCTAAACCATGTGTTTTGCATGGATTTAAAGATAACACGATTGTTTCGCATGCAGTTGAAGCTAAATCATGTATATCACAAGTATTTGAAGCTAAACCATTTGTTTCGCATGGATTCGAAGATCAGCCTTCCACTTCGCATTGATTTGAAGCTAAATCAACTGTTTCGCTTGGATTTGAAGTTAACTCGTTAGTTTCGCATGCAGTTGAAGCTAAATCATGTATATCACAAGTATTTGAAGCTAAACCATTTGATTCTCACGGATTTGGAGCTAAGCCTTCTACTTCGCATTGATTTGGAGCTAAATCATGTGTTTCGCATGGATTTAAAGCTAACACGTTTGCTTCGCATGCAGATGTAGCTAAATCATGTATATCACAAGTATTTGTAGCTAAACCATTTGTTTCGCATGGATTCGAAAATCAGCCTTCTATTTCGCATTGATTTGAAGCTAAATCATTAGTTTCGCATGGATTTGAAGCTAACTCGTTTGTTTCGCATGGATTTGAAGCTAACTCGTTTGTTTCGCATGCAGTTGAAGCAAAATCATGTATATCACAAGTAATTGAAGCTAAACCATTTGTTTTGCGTGGTTTCGAAAATCAGCCTTCTATTTCGCATTGATTTGAATCTAAATCATGAGTTTCGCATGGATTTGAAGTTAACTCGTTTGTTTCGCATGCACTTGAAGAAAAATCATGTATATCACAAGTATTAGAAGCTGAACCATTTGATTCGCATGGATTTGAAGCTAAGCCTTCTTCTTGGCATTGATTTGAAGCTTAATCATGTATTTCGCTTGGATTTGAAGCTAAATCATGTGTTTCGCATGGACTTAAAGCTAACACGTTTGTTTCGCATGCAGTTGAACCTAAATCATGTATATCACAAGTATTTGAAGCTAAACCATTTGATTCCCATGGATTTGGAGCTAAACCTACTACTTCGCATTGATTTGGAGCTAAATCATGTGTTTCGCATGGATTTGAAGCTAAATCATGTGGTTCGCATGGACTTAAAGCTAACACGTTTGTTTCGCATGCAGTTGAACCTAAATCATGTATATCACAAGTATTTGAAGCTAAACCATTTGTTTCGCATGGATTCGAAAATCAGTCTTCTATTTCGCAATGATTTGATGCTAAATCATGTGTTTCTCATGGATTTGAAGCTAACTCGTTTGTATCGCATGGATTTATAACTAACTCGTTTGTTTCGCATGCTCTTGAAGCTAAATCTAGTATATCACAAGTATTTGAAGCTAAACCATTTATTTCGCATGGATTCGAAAATCAGTCTTCTATTTCGCATTGATTTGAAGCTAAATCATTAGTTTCGCATGGATTTGAAGCTAACTCGTTTGTTTCGCATGGATTTGAAGCTAACTCGTTTGTTTCGCATGCAGTTGAAGCAAAATCATGTATATCACAAGTATTAGAAGCTAAACCATTTGACTCGCATGGATTTGAAGCTAAGCGTTCTACTTCGCATTGATTTGAAGCTTAATCATGTATTTCGCTTGGATTTGAAGCTAAATCATGTTTCGCATGGACTTAAAGCTAACACGTTTGTTTCGCATGCAGTTGAACCTAAATCATGTATATCACAAGCATTTGAAGCTAAACCATTTGTTTCGCATGGATTCGAAAATCAGCCTTCTATTTCGCATTGATTTGAAGCTAAATCATGAGTTTCGCATGGATTTGAAGCTAACTCGTTTGTTTCGCATGGATTTGAAGCTAACTCGTTTGTTTCGAATGCAGTTGAAGCAAAATCATGTATATCACAAGTATTAGAAGCTAAACCATTTGATTCGCATGGATTTGAAGCTAAGCGTTCTACTTCGCATTGATTTCAAGCTTAATCATGTATTTGCTTGGATTTGAAGCTAAATCATGTGTTTCGCATGGACTTAAAGCTAACACGTTTGTTTCGCATGCAGTTGAACCTAAATCATGTATATCACAAGTATTTGAAGCTAAACCATTTGTTTTGCGTGGTTTCGAAAATCAGCCTTCTATTTCGCATTGATTTGAATCTAAATCATGAGTTTCGCATGGATTTGAAGCTAACTCGTTTGTTTCGCAAGCAGTTGAAGAAAAATCATGTATATCACAAGTATTAGAAGCTGAACCATTTGATTCGCATGGATTTGAAGCTAAGCCTTCTTCTTGGCATTGATTTGAAGCTTAATCATGTATTTCGCTTGGATTTGAAGCTAAATCATGTGTTTCGCATGGACTTAAAGCTAACACGTTTGTTTCGCATGCAGTTGAACCTAAATCATGTATATCACAAGTATTTGAAGCTAAACCATTTGATTCCCATGGATTTGGAGCTAAACCTACTACTTCGCATTGATTTGGAGCTAAATCATGTGTTTTGCATGGATTTGAAGCTAAATCATGTGGTTCGCATGGACTTAAAGCTAACACGTTTGTTTCGCATGCAGTTGAACCTAAATCATGTATATCACAAGTATTTGAAGCTAAACCATTTGTTTCGCATGGATTCGAAAATCAGTCTTCTATTTCGCATTGATTTGAAGCTAAATCATTAGTTTCGCATGGATTTGAAGCTAACTCGTTTGTTTCGCATGGATTTGAAGCTAACTCGTTTGTTTCGCATGCAGTTGAAGCAAAATCATGTATATCACAAGTATTTGAAGCTAAACCATTTGTTTTGCGTGGTTTCGAAAATCAGCCTTCTATTTCGCATTGATTTGAATCTAAATCATGAGTTTCGCATGGATTTGAAGTTAACTCGTTTGTTTCGCATGCACTTGAAGAAAAATCATGTATATCACAAGTATTAGAAGCTGAACCATTTGATTCGCATGGATTTGAAGCTAAGCCTTCTTCTTGGCATTGATTTGAAGCTTAATCATGTATTTCGCTTGGATTTGAAGCTAAATCATGTGTTTCGCATGGACTTAAAGCTAACACGTTTGTTTCGCATGCAGTTGAACCTAAATCATGTATATCACAAGTATTTGAAGCTAAACCATTTGATTCCCATGGATTTGGAGCTAAACCTACTACTTCGCATTGATTTGGAGCTAAATCATGTGTTTCGCATGGATTTGAAGCTAAATCATGTGGTTCGCATGGACTTAAAGCTAACACGTTTGTTTCGCATGCAGTTGAACCTAAATCATGTATATCACAAGTATTTGAAGCTAAACCATTTGTTTCGCATGGATTCGAAAATCAGTCTTCTATTTCGCAATGATTTGATGCTAAATCATGTGTTTCTCATGGATTTGAAGCTAACTCGTTTGTATCGCATGGATTTATAACTAACTCGTTTGTTTCGCATGCTCTTGAAGCTAAATCTAGTATATCACAAGTATTTGAAGCTAAACCATTTATTTCGCATGGATTCGAAAATCAGTCTTCTATTTCGCATTGATTTGAAGCTAAATCATTAGTTTCGCATGGATTTGAAGCTAACTCGTTTGTTTCGCATGGATTTGAAGCTAACTCGTTTGTTTCGCATGCAGTTGAAGCAAAATCATGTATATCACAAGTATTAGAAGCTAAACCATTTGACTCGCATGGATTTGAAGCTAAGCGTTCTACTTCGCATTGATTTGAAGCTTAATCATGTATTTCGCTTGGATTTGAAGCTAATTCATGTTTCGCATGGACTTAAAGCTAACACGTTTGTTTCGCATGCAGTTGAACCTAAATCATGTATATCACAAGCATTTGAAGCTAAACCATTTGTTTCGCATGGATTCGAAAATCAGCCTTCTATTTCGCATTGATTTGAAGCTAAATCATGAGTTTCGCATGGATTTGAAGCTAACTCGTTTGTTTCGCATGGATTTGAAGCTAACTCGTTTGTTTCGCATGCAGTTGAAGCAAAATCATGTATATCACAAGTATTAGAAGCTAAACCATTTGATTCGCATGGATTTGAAGCTAAGCGTTCTACTTCGCATTGATTTCAAGCTTAATCATGTATTTGCTTGGATTTGAAGCTAAATCATGTGTTTCGCATGGACTTAAAGCTAACACGTTTGTTTCGCATGCAGTTGAACCTAAATCATGTATATCACAAGTATTAGAAGCTAAACCATTTGTTTTGCGTGGTTTCGAAAATCAGCCTTCTATTTCGCATTGATTTGAATCTAAATCATGAGTTTCGCATGGATTTGAAGCTAACTCGTTTGTTTCGCATGCAGTTGAAGAAAAATCATGTATATCACAAGTATTAGAAGCTGAACCATTTGATTCGCATGGATTTGAAGCTAAGCCTTCTTCTTGGCATTGATTTGAAGCTTAATCATGTATTTCGCTTGGATTTGAAGCTAAATCATGTGTTTCGCATGGACTTAAAGCTAACACGTTTGTTTCGCATGCAGTTGAACCTAAATCATGTATATCACAAGTATTTGAAGCTAAACCATTTGATTCCCATGGATTTGGAGCTAAACCTACTACTTCGCATTGATTTGGAGCTAAATCATGTGTTTTGCATGGATTTGAAGCTAAATCATGTGGTTCGCATGGACTTAAAGCTAACACGTTTGTTTCGCATGCAGTTGAACCTAAATCATGTATATCACAAGTATTTGAAGCTAAACCATTTGTTTCGCATGGATTCGAAAATCAGTCTTCTATTTCGCATTGATTTGAAGCTAAATCATTAGTTTCGCATGGATTTGAAGCTAACTCGTTTGTTTCGCATGGATTTGAAGCTAACTCGTTTGTTTCGCATGCAGTTGAAGCAAAATCATGTATATCACAAGTATTTGAAGCTAAACCATTTGATTCCCATGGATTTGGAGCTAAACCTACTACTTCGCATTGATTTGGAGCTAAATCATGTGTTTTGCATGGATTTAAAGATAACACGATTGTTTCGCATGCAGTTGAAGCTAAATCATGTATATCACAAGTATTTGAAGCTAAACCATTTGTTTCGCATGGATTCGAAGATCAGCCTTCCACTTCGCATTGATTTGAAGCTAAATCAACTGTTTCGCTTGGATTTGAAGTTAACTCGTTAGTTTCGCATGCAGTTGAAGCTAAATCATGTATATCACAAGTATTTGAAGCTAAACCATTTGATTCTCACGGATTTGGAGCTAAGCCTTCTACTTCGCATTGATTTGGAGCTAAATCATGTGTTTCGCATGGATTTAAAGCTAACACGTTTGCTTCGCATGCAGATGTAGCTAAATCATGTATATCACAAGTATTTGTAGCTAAACCATTTGTTTCGCATGGATTCGAAAATCAGCCTTCTATTTCGCATTGATTTGAAGCTAAATCATTAGTTTCGCATGGATTTGAAGCTAACTCGTTTGTTTCGCATGGATTTGAAGCTAACTCGTTTGTTTCGCATGCAGTTGAAGCAAAATCATGTATATCACAAGTATTTGAAGCTAAACCATTTGTTTTGCGTGGTTTCGAAAATCAGCCTTCTATTTCGCATTGATTTGAATCTAAATCATGAGTTTCGCATGGATTTGAAGTTAACTCGTTTGTTTCGCATGCACTTGAAGAAAAATCATGTATATCACAAGTATTAGAAGCTGAACCATTTGATTCGCATGGATTTGAAGCTAAGCCTTCTTCTTGGCATTGATTTGAAGCTTAATCATGTATTTCGCTTGGATTTGAAGCTAAATCATGTGTTTCGCATGGACTTAAAGCTAACACGTTTGTTTCGCATGCAGTTGAACCTAAATCATGTATATCACAAGTATTTGAAGCTAAACCATTTGATTCCCATGGATTTGGAGCTAAACCTACTACTTCGCATTGATTTGGAGCTAAATCATGTGTTTCGCATGGATTTGAAGCTAAATCATGTGGTTCGCATGGACTTAAAGCTAACACGTTTGTTTCGCATGCAGTTGAACCTAAATCATGTATATCACAAGTATTTGAAGCTAAACCATTTGTTTCGCATGGATTCGAAAATCAGTCTTCTATTTCGCAATGATTTGATGCTAAATCATGTGTTTCTCATGGATTTGAAGCTAACTCGTTTGTATCGCATGGATTTATAACTAACTCGTTTGTTTCGCATGCTCTTGAAGCTAAATCTAGTATATCACAAGTATTTGAAGCTAAACCATTTATTTCGCATGGATTCGAAAATCAGTCTTCTATTTCGCATTGATTTGAAGCTAAATCATTAGTTTCGCATGGATTTGAAGCTAACTCGTTTGTTTCGCATGGATTTGAAGCTAACTCGTTTGTTTCGCATGCAGTTGAAGCAAAATCATGTATATCACAAGTATTAGAAGCTAAACCATTTGACTCGCATGGATTTGAAGCTAAGCGTTCTACTTCGCATTGATTTGAAGCTTAATCATGTATTTCGCTTGGATTTGAAGCTAAATCATGTTTCGCATGGACTTAAAGCTAACACGTTTGTTTCGCATGCAGTTGAACCTAAATCATGTATATCACAAGCATTTGAAGCTAAACCATTTGTTTCGCATGGATTCGAAAATCAGCCTTCTATTTCGCATTGATTTGAAGCTAAATCATGAGTTTCGCATGGATTTGAAGCTAACTCGTTTGTTTCGCATGGATTTGAAGCTAACTCGTTTGTTTCGCATGCAGTTGAAGAAAAATCATGTATATCACAAGTATTAGAAGCTGAACCATTTGATTCGCATGGATTTGAAGCTAAGCCTTCTTCTTGGCATTGATTTGAAGCTTAATCATGTATTTCGCTTGGATTTGAAGCTAAATCATGTGTTTCGCATGGACTTAAAGCTAACACGTTTGTTTCGCATGCAGTTGAACCTAAATCATGTATATCACAAGTATTTGAAGCTAAACCATTTGATTCCCATGGATTTGGAGCTAAACCTACTACTTCGCATTGATTTGGAGCTAAATCATGTGTTTTGCATGGATTTGAAGCTAAATCATGTGGTTCGCATGGACTTAAAGCTAACACGTTTGTTTCGCATGCAGTTGAACCTAAATCATGTATATCACAAGTATTTGAAGCTAAACCATTTGTTTCGCATGGATTCGAAAATCAGTCTTCTATTTCGCAATGATTTGATGCTAAATCATGTGTTTCTCATGGATTTGAAGCTAACTCGTTTGTATCGCATGGATTTATAACTAACTCGTTTGTTTCGCATGCTCTTGAAGCTAAATCTAGTATATCACAAGTATTTGAAGCTAAACCATTTATTTCGCATGGATTCGAAAATCAGCCTTCTATTTCGCATTGATTTGAAGCTAAATCATGAGTTTCGCATGGATTTGAAGCTAACTCGTTTGTTTCGCATGGATTTGAAGCTAACTCGTTTGTTTCGCATGCAGTTGAAGCAAAATCATGTATATCACAAGTATTAGAAGCTAAACCATTTGATTCGCATGGATTCGAAAATCAGTCTTCTATTTCGCATTGATTTGAAGCTAAATCATGAGTTTCGCATGGATTTGAAGCTAACTCGTTTGTTTCGCATGGATTTGAAGCTAACTCTTTTGTTTCGCATGCAGTTGAAGCAAAATCATGTATATCACAAGTATTAGAAGCTAAACCATTTGTTTCGCATGGATTTGAAGCTAAGCGTTCTACTTCGCATTGATTTGAAGCTTAATCATGTATTTCGCTTGGATTTGAAGCTAAATCATGTTTCGCATGGATTTGAAGCTAACTCGTTTGTTTCGCATGCAGTTGAACCTAAATCATGTATATCACAAGTATTAGAAGCTGAACCATTTGTTTTGCGTGGTTTCGAAAATCAGCCTTCTATTTCGCATTGGTTTGAAGCTAAATCACGTGTTTCTCATGGATTTGAAGCTAACTCGTTTCTATCGCATGGATTTAAAGCTAACTCGTTTATCTCGCCTGCATTTGTAGCTAAATCATGTATATCACAAATATTTGAAGCTAAACCATTTGTTTCGCATGGATTTGAAGTTAAGACTTCGACTTCGCATTGATTTGTAGCTAAATCATGTGTTCCGCCTGGATTTCAAGATAACTCGATTGTTTCGCATGCAGTTGAAGCTCAATCATTTATATCTCAAGTATTTGAAGCTAAACCATTTGATTCCCATGGATTTGGAGCTAAACCTACTACTTCGCATTGATTTGGAGCTAAACCATGTGTTTTGCATGGATTTAAAGATAACACGATTGTTTCGCATGCAGTTGAAGCTAAATCATGTATATCACAAGTATTTGAAGCTAAACCATTTGTTTCGCATGGATTCGAAGATCAGCCTTCCACTTCGCATTGATTTGAAGCTAAATCAACTGTTTCGCTTGGATTTGAAGTTAACTCGTTAGTTTCGCATGCAGTTGAAGCTAAATCATGTATATCACAAGTATTTGAAGCTAAACCATTTGATTCTCACGGATTTGGAGCTAAGCCTTCTACTTCGCATTGATTTGGAGCTAAATCATGTGTTTCGCATGGATTTAAAGCTAACACGTTTGCTTCGCATGCAGATGAAGCTAAATCATGTATATCACAAGTATTTGTAGCTAAACCATTTGTTTCGCATGGATTCGAAAATCAGCCTTCTATTTCGCATTGATTTGAAGCTAAATCATTAGTTTCGCATGGATTTGAAGCTAACTCGTTTGTTTCGCATGGATTTGAAGCTAACTCGTTTGTTTCGCATGCAGTTGAAGCAAAATCATGTATATCACAAGTATTTGAAGCTAAACCATTTGTTTTGCGTGGTTTCGAAAATCAGCCTTCTATTTCGCATTGATTTGAATCTAAATCATGAGTTTCGCATGGATTTGAAGTTAACTCGTTTGTTTCGCATGCACTTGAAGAAAAATCATGTATATCACAAGTATTAGAAGCTGAACCATTTGATTCGCATGGATTTGAAGCTAAGCCTTCTTCTTGGCATTGATTTGAAGCTTAATCATGTATTTCGCTTGGATTTGAAGCTAAATCATGTGTTTCGCATGGACTTAAAGCTAACACGTTTGTTTCGCATGCAGTTGAACCTAAATCATGTATATCACAAGTATTTGAAGCTAAACCATTTGATTCCCATGGATTTGGAGCTAAACCTACTACTTCGCATTGATTTGGAGCTAAATCATGTGTTTTGCATGGATTTAAAGATAACACGATTGTTTCGCATGCAGTTGAAGCTAAATCATGTATAACACAAGTATTTGAAGCTAAACCATTTGTTTCGCATGGATTCGAAAATCAGCCTTCTATTTCGCATTGATTTGAAGCTAAATCATGAGTTTCGCATGGATTTGAAGCTAACTCGTTTGTTTCGCATGGATTTGAAGCTAACTCGTTTGTTTCGCATGCAGTTGAAGCAAAATCATGTATATCACAAGTATTAGAAGCTAAACCATTTGATTCGCATGGATTCGAAAATCAGTCTTCTATTTCGCATTGATTTGAAGCTAAATCATGAGTTTCGCATGGATTTGAAGCTAACTCGTTTGTTTCGCATGGATTTGAAGCTAACTCTTTTGTTTCGCATGCAGTTGAAGCAAAATCATGTATATCACAAGTATTAGAAGCTAAACCATTTGTTTCGCATGGATTTGAAGCTAAGCGTTCTACTTCGCATTGATTTGAAGCTTAATCATGTATTTCGCTTGGATTTGAAGCTAAATCATGTTTCGCATGGATTTGAAGCTAACTCGTTTGTTTCGCATGCAGTTAAACCTAAATCATGTATATCACAAGTATTTGAAGCTAAACCATTTGTTTTGCGTGGTTTCGAAAATCAGCCTTCTATTTCGCATTGGTTTGAAGCTAAATCACGTGTTTCTCATGGATTTGAAGCTAACTCGTTTCTATCGCATGGATTTAAAGCTAACTCGTTTATCTCGCCTGCATTTGAAGCTAAATCATGTATATCACAAATATTTGAAGCTAAACCATTTGTTTCGCATGGATTTGAAGTTAAGACTTCGACTTCGCATTGATTTGTAGCTAAATCATGTGTTCCGCCTGGATTTCAAGATAACTCGATTGTTTCGCATGCAGTTGAAGCTCAATCATGTATATCTCAAGTATTTGAAGCTAAACCATTTGTTTCGCATTGTTTTTGATGCTAAGCCTTCTATTTCGCATTGATTTGAATCTAAATCATGAGTTTCGCATGGATTTGAAGCTAACTCGTTTGTTTCGCATGGATTTGAAGCTAACTCGTTTGTTTCGCATGCAGTTGAAGAAAAATCATGTATATCACAAGTATTAGAAGCTGAACCAATTGATTCGCATGGATTTGAAGCTAAGCCTTCTACTTCGCATTGATTTGAAGCTTAATCATGCATTTCGCTTGGATTTGAAGCTAAATCATGTGTTTCGCATGGACTTAAAGCTAACACGTTTGTTTCGCATGCAGTTGAACCTAAATCATGTATATCACAAGTATTTGAAGCTAAACCATTTGTTTTGCGTGGTTTCGAAAATCAGCCTTCTATTTCGCATTGATTTGAATCTAAATCATGAGTTTCGCATGGATTTGAAGCTAACTCGTTTGTTTCGCATGCAGTTGAAGAAAAATAATATATATCACAAGTATTAGAAGCTGAACCATTTGATTCGCATGGATTTGAAGCTAAGCCTTCTTATTCGCATTGATTTGAAGCTTAGTCATGTATTTGCTTGGATTTGAAGCTAAATCATGTGTTTCGCATGGACTTAAAGCTAACACGTTTGTTTCGCATGCAGTTGAACCTAAATCATGTATATCACAAGTATTTGAAGCTAAACCATTTGTTTTGCGTGGTTTCGAAAATCAGCCTTCTATTTCGCATTGGTTTGAAGCTAAATCACGTGTTTCTCATGGATTTGAAGCTAACTCGTTTCTATCGCATGGATTTATAGCTAACTCGTTTGTTTCGCATGCTGTTGAATCTAAATATAGTATATCACAAGTATTAGAAGCTAAACCATTTGATTCGCATGGATTTGAAGCTAAGCGTTCTACTTCGCATTGATTTGAAGCTTAATCATGTATTTCGCTTGGATTTGAAGCTAAATCATGTTTCGCATGGACTTAAAGCTAACACGTTTGTTTCGCATGCAGTTGAACCTAAATCATGTATATCACAAGTATTTGAAGCTAAACCATTTGTTTCGCATGGATTCGAAAGTCAGCCTTCTATTTCGCATTGATTTGAAGCTAAATCATGAGTTTCGCATGGACTTAAAGCTAACACGTTTGTTTCGCATGCAGTTGAACCTAAATCATGTATATCACAAGTATTTGAAGCTAAACCATTTTATTCCCATGGATTTGGAGCTAAACCTACTACTTCGCATTGATTTGGAGCTAAACCATGTGTTTTGCATGGATTTAAAGATAACACGATTGTTTCGCATGCAGATGAAGCTAAATCATGTATATCACAAGTATTTGAAGCTAAACCATTTGTTTCGCATGGATTCGAAGATCAGCCTTCCACTTCGCATTGATTTGAAGCTAAATCAACTGTTTCGCTTGGATTTGAAGTTAACTCGTTAGTTTCGCATGCAGTTGAAGCTAAATCATGTATATCACAAGTATTTGAAGCTAAACCATTTGATTCTCACGGATTTGGAGCTAAGCCTTCTACTTCGCATTGATTTGGAGCTAAATCATGTGTTTCGCATGGATTTAAAGCTAACACGTTTGCTTCGCATGCAGATGAAGCTAAATCATGTATATCACAAGTATTTGTAGCTAAACCATTTGTTTCGCATGGATTCGAAAATCAGCCTTCTATTTCGCATTGATTTGAAGCTAAATCATTAGTTTCGCATGGATTTGAAGCTAACTCGTTTGTTTCGCATGGATTTGAAGCTAACTCGTTTGTTTCGCATGGATTTGAAGCTAACTCGTTTGTTTCGCATGCAGTTGAACCTAAATCATGTATATCACAAGTATTAGAAGCTAAACCATTTGATTCGCATGGATTCGAAAATCAGTCTTCTATTTCGCATTGATTTGAAGCTAAATCATGAGTTTCGCATGGATTTGAAGCTAACTCGTTTGTTTCGCATGGATTTGAAGCTAACTCGTTTGTTTCGCATGCAGTTGAAGCAAAATCATGTATATCACAAGTATTAGAAGCTAAACCATTTGATTCGCATGGATTCGAAAATCAGTCTTCTATTTCGCATTGATTTGAAGCTAAATCATGAGTTTCGCATGGATTTGAAGCTAACTCGTTTGTTTCGCATGGATTTGAAGCTAACTCTTTTGTTTCGCATGCAGTTGAAGCAAAATCATGTATATCACAAGTATTAGAAGCTAAACCATTTGTTTCGCATGGATTTGAAGCTAAGCGTTCTACTTCGCATTGATTTGAAGCTTAATCATGTATTTCGCTTGGATTTGAAGCTAAATCATGTTTCGCATGGATTTGAAGCTAACTCGTTTGTTTCGCATGCAGTTGAACCTAAATCATGTATATCACAAGTATTAGAAGCTGAACCATTTGTTTTGCGTGGTTTCGAAAATCAGCCTTCTATTTCGCATTGGTTTGAAGCTAAATCACGTGTTTCTCATGGATTTGAAGCTAACTCGTTTCTATCGCATGGATTTAAAGCTAACTCGTTTATCTCGCCTGCATTTGTAGCTAAATCATGTATATCACAAATATTTGAAGCTAAACCATTTGTTTCGCATGGATTTGAAGTTAAGACTTCGACTTCGCATTGATTTGTAGCTAAATCATGTGTTCCGCCTGGATTTCAAGATAACTCGATTGTTTCGCATGCAGTTGAAGCTCAATCATTTATATCTCAAGTATTTGAAGCTAAACCATTTGATTCCCATGGATTTGGAGCTAAACCTACTACTTCGCATTGATTTGGAGCTAAACCATGTGTTTTGCATGGATTTAAAGATAACACGATTGTTTCGCATGCAGTTGAAGCTAAATCATGTATATCACAAGTATTTGAAGCTAAACCATTTGTTTCGCATGGATTCGAAGATCAGCCTTCCACTTCGCATTGATTTGAAGCTAAATCAACTGTTTCGCTTGGATTTGAAGTTAACTCGTTAGTTTCGCATGCAGTTGAAGCTAAATCATGTATATCACAAGTATTTGAAGCTAAACCATTTGATTCTCACGGATTTGGAGCTAAGCCTTCTACTTCGCATTGATTTGGAGCTAAATCATGTGTTTCGCATGGATTTAAAGCTAACACGTTTGCTTCGCATGCAGATGAAGCTAAATCATGTATATCACAAGTATTTGTAGCTAAACCATTTGTTTCGCATGGATTCGAAAATCAGCCTTCTATTTCGCATTGATTTGAAGCTAAATCATTAGTTTCGCATGGATTTGAAGCTAACTCGTTTGTTTCGCATGGATTTGAAGCTAACTCGTTTGTTTCGCATGCAGTTGAAGCAAAATCATGTATATCACAAGTATTTGAAGCTAAACCATTTGTTTTGCGTGGTTTCGAAAATCAGCCTTCTATTTCGCATTGATTTGAATCTAAATCATGAGTTTCGCATGGATTTGAAGTTAACTCGTTTGTTTCGCATGCACTTGAAGAAAAATCATGTATATCACAAGTATTAGAAGCTGAACCATTTGATTCGCATGGATTTGAAGCTAAGCCTTCTTCTTGGCATTGATTTGAAGCTTAATCATGTATTTCGCTTGGATTTGAAGCTAAATCATGTGTTTCGCATGGACTTAAAGCTAACACGTTTGTTTCGCATGCAGTTGAACCTAAATCATGTATATCACAAGTATTTGAAGCTAAACCATTTGATTCCCATGGATTTGGAGCTAAACCTACTACTTCGCATTGATTTGGAGCTAAATCATGTGTTTTGCATGGATTTAAAGATAACACGATTGTTTCGCATGCAGTTGAAGCTAAATCATGTATAACACAAGTATTTGAAGCTAAACCATTTGTTTCGCATGGATTCGAAAATCAGCCTTCTATTTCGCATTGATTTGAAGCTAAATCATGAGTTTCGCATGGATTTGAAGCTAACTCGTTTGTTTCGCATGGATTTGAAGCTAACTCGTTTGTTTCGCATGCAGTTGAAGCAAAATCATGTATATCACAAGTATTAGAAGCTAAACCATTTGATTCGCATGGATTCGAAAATCAGTCTTCTATTTCGCATTGATTTGAAGCTAAATCATGAGTTTCGCATGGATTTGAAGCTAACTCGTTTGTTTCGCATGGATTTGAAGCTAACTCTTTTGTTTCGCATGCAGTTGAAGCAAAATCATGTATATCACAAGTATTAGAAGCTAAACCATTTGTTTCGCATGGATTTGAAGCTAAGCGTTCTACTTCGCATTGATTTGAAGCTTAATCATGTATTTCGCTTGGATTTGAAGCTAAATCATGTTTCGCATGGATTTGAAGCTAACTCGTTTGTTTCGCATGCAGTTAAACCTAAATCATGTATATCACAAGTATTTGAAGCTAAACCATTTGTTTTGCGTGGTTTCGAAAATCAGCCTTCTATTTCGCATTGGTTTGAAGCTAAATCACGTGTTTCTCATGGATTTGAAGCTAACTCGTTTCTATCGCATGGATTTAAAGCTAACTCGTTTATCTCGCCTGCATTTGAAGCTAAATCATGTATATCACAAATATTTGAAGCTAAACCATTTGTTTCGCATGGATTTGAAGTTAAGACTTCGACTTCGCATTGATTTGTAGCTAAATCATGTGTTCCGCCTGGATTTCAAGATAACTCGATTGTTTCGCATGCAGTTGAAGCTCAATCATGTATATCTCAAGTATTTGAAGCTAAACCATTTGTTTCGCATTGTTTTTGATGCTAAGCCTTCTATTTCGCATTGATTTGAATCTAAATCATGAGTTTCGCATGGATTTGAAGCTAACTCGTTTGTTTCGCATGGATTTGAAGCTAACTCGTTTGTTTCGCATGCAGTTGAAGAAAAATCATGTATATCACAAGTATTAGAAGCTGAACCAATTGATTCGCATGGATTTGAAGCTAAGCCTTCTACTTCGCATTGATTTGAAGCTTAATCATGCATTTCGCTTGGATTTGAAGCTAAATCATGTGTTTCGCATGGACTTAAAGCTAACACGTTTGTTTCGCATGCAGTTGAACCTAAATCATGTATATCACAAGTATTTGAAGCTAAACCATTTGTTTTGCGTGGTTTCGAAAATCAGCCTTCTATTTCGCATTGATTTGAATCTAAATCATGAGTTTCGCATGGATTTGAAGCTAACTCGTTTGTTTCGCATGCAGTTGAAGAAAAATCATATATATCACAAGTATTAGAAGCTGAACCATTTGATTCGCATGGATTTGAAGCTAAGCCTTCTTATTCGCATTGATTTGAAGCTTAGTCATGTATTTGCTTGGATTTGAAGCTAAATCATGTGTTTCGCATGGACTTAAAGCTAACACGTTTGTTTCGCATGCAGTTGAACCTAAATCATGTATATCACAAGTATTTGAAGCTAAACCATTTGTTTTGCGTGGTTTCGAAAATCAGCCTTCTATTTCGCATTGGTTTGAAGCTAAATCACGTGTTTCTCATGGATTTGAAGCTAACTCGTTTCTATCGCATGGATTTATAGCTAACTCGTTTGTTTCGCATGCTGTTGAATCTAAATCTAGTATATCACAAGTATTAGAAGCTAAACCATTTGATTCGCATGGATTTGAAGCTAAGCGTTCTACTTCGCATTGATTTGAAGCTTAATCATGTATTTCGCTTGGATTTGAAGCTAAATCATGTTTCGCATGGACTTAAAGCTAACACGTTTGTTTCGCATGCAGTTGAACCTAAATCATGTATATCACAAGTATTTGAAGCTAAACCATTTGTTTCGCATGGATTCGAAAGTCAGCCTTCTATTTCGCATTGATTTGAAGCTAAATCATGAGTTTCGCATGGACTTAAAGCTAACACGTTTGTTTCGCATGCAGTTGAACCTAAATCATGTATATCACAAGTATTTGAAGCTAAACCATTTTATTCCCATGGATTTGGAGCTAAACCTACTACTTCGCATTGATTTGGAGCTAAACCATGTGTTTTGCATGGATTTAAAGATAACACGATTGTTTCGCATGCAGATGAAGCTAAATCATGTATATCACAAGTATTTGAAGCTAAACCATTTGTTTCGCATGGATTCGAAGATCAGCCTTCCACTTCGCATTGATTTGAAGCTAAATCAACTGTTTCGCTTGGATTTGAAGTTAACTCGTTAGTTTCGCATGCAGTTGAAGCTAAATCATGTATATCACAAGTATTTGAAGCTAAACCATTTGATTCTCACGGATTTGGAGCTAAGCCTTCTACTTCGCATTGATTTGGAGCTAAATCATGTGTTTCGCATGGATTTAAAGCTAACACGTTTGCTTCGCATGCAGATGAAGCTAAATCATGTATATCACAAGTATTTGTAGCTAAACCATTTGTTTCGCATGGATTCGAAAATCAGCCTTCTATTTCGCATTGATTTGAAGCTAAATCATTAGTTTCGCATGGATTTGAAGCTAACTCGTTTGTTTCGCATGGATTTGAAGCTAACTCGTTTGTTTCGCATGGATTTGAAGCTAACTCGTTTGTTTCGCATGCAGTTGAACCTAAATCATGTATATCACAAGTATTAGAAGCTAAACCATTTGATTCGCATGGATTCGAAAATCAGTCTTCTATTTCGCATTGATTTGAAGCTAAATCATGAGTTTCGCATGGATTTGAAGCTAACTCGTTTGTTTCGCATGGATTTGAAGCTAACTCGTTTGTTTCGCATGCAGTTGAAGCAAAATCATGTATATCACAAGTATTAGAAGCTGAACCATTTGATTCGCATGGATTTGAAGCTAAGCCTTCTTTTTGGCATTGATTTGAAGCTTAATCATGTATTTCGCTTGGATTTGAAGCTAAATCATGTGTTTCGCATGGACTTAAAGCTAACACGTTTGTTTCGCATGCAGTTGAACCTAAATCATGTATATCACAAGTATTTGAAGCTAAACCATTTGATTCCCATGGATTTGGAGCTAAACCTACTACTTCGCATTGATTTGGAGCCAAATCATGTGTTTTGCATGGATTTAAAGATAACACGATTGTTTCGCATGCAGTTGAAGCTAAATCATGTATATCACAAGTATTTGAAGCTAAACCATTTGTTTCGCATGGATTCGAAAATCAGCCTTCTATTTCGCATTGATTTGAAGCTAAATCATGAGTTTCGCATGGATTTGAAGCTAACTCGTTTGTTTCGCATGGATTTGAAGCTAACTCGTTTGTTTCGCATGCAGTTGAAGCAAAATCATGTATATCACAAGTATTAGAAGCTAAACCATTTGATTCGCATGGATTCGAAAATCAGTCTTCTATTTGGCATTGATTTGAAGCTAAATCATGAGTTTCGCATGGATTTGAAGCTAACTCGTTTGTTTCGCATGGATTTGAAGCTAACTCGTTTGTTTCGCATGCAGTTGAAGCAAAATCATGTATATCACAAGTATTAGAAGCTAAACCATTTGTTTCGCATGGATTTGAAGCTAAGCGTTCTACTTCGCATTGATTTGAAGCTTAATCATGTATTTCGCTTGGATTTGAAGCTAAATCATGTTTCGCATGGATTTGAAGCTAACTCGTTTGTTTCGCATGCAGTTGAACCTAAATCATGTATATCACAAGTATTAGAAGCTGAACCATTTCATTCCCATGGATTTGGAGCTAAGCCTTCTACTTCGCATTGATTTGAAGCTTAGTCATGCATTTCGCTTGGATTTGAAGCTAAATCATGTGTTTCGCATGGATTTAAAGCTAACACGTTTGTTTCGCATGCAGTTAAACCTAAATCATGTATATCACAAGTATTTGAAGCTAAACCATTTGTTTTGCGTGGTTTCGAAAATCAGCCTTCTATTTCGCATTGGTTTGAAGCTAAATCACGTGTTTCTCATGGATTTGAAGCTAACTCGTTTGTTTCGCATGCAGTTGAACCTAAATCATGTATATCACAAGTATTTGAAGCTAAACCATTTTATTCCCATGGATTTGGAGCTAAACCTACTACTTCGCATTGATTTGGAGCTAAACCATGTGTTTTGCATGGATTTAAAGATAACACGATTGTTTCGCATGCAGATGAAGCTAAATCATGTATATCACAAGTATTTGAAGCTAAACCATTTGTTTCGCATGGATTCGAAGATCAGCCTTCCACTTCGCATTGATTTGAAGCTAAATCAACTGTTTCGCTTGGATTTGAAGTTAACTCGTTAGTTTCGCATGCAGTTGAAGCTAAATCATGTATATCACAAGTATTTGAAGCTAAACCATTTGATTCTCACGGATTTGGAGCTAAGCCTTCTACTTCGCATTGATTTGGAGCTAAATCATGTGTTTCGCATGGATTTAAAGCTAACACGTTTGCTTCGCATGCAGATGAAGCTAAATCATGTATATCACAAGTATTTGTAGCTAAACCATTTGTTTCGCATGGATTCGAAAATCAGCCTTCTATTTCGCATTGATTTGAAGCTAAATCATTAGTTTCGCATGGATTTGAAGCTAACTCGTTTGTTTCGCATGGATTTGAAGCTAACTCGTTTGTTTCGCATGGATTTGAAGCTAACTCGTTTGTTTCGCATGCAGTTGAACCTAAATCATGTATATCACAAGTATTAGAAGCTAAACCATTTGATTCGCATGGATTCGAAAATCAGTCTTCTATTTCGCATTGATTTGAAGCTAAATCATGAGTTTCGCATGGATTTGAAGCTAACTCGTTTGTTTCGCATGGATTTGAAACTAACTCGTTTGTTTCGCATGCAGTTGAAGCAAAATCATGTATATCACAAGTATTAGAAGCTGAACCATTTGATTCGCATGGATTTGAAGCTAAGCCTTCTTTTTGGCATTGATTTGAAGCTTAATCATGTATTTCGCTTGGATTTGAAGCTAAATCATGTGTTTCGCATGGACTTAAAGCTAACACGTTTGTTTCGCATGCAGTTGAACCTAAATCATGTATATCACAAGTATTTGAAGCTAAACCATTTGATTCCCATGGATTTGGAGCTAAACCTACTACTTCGCATTGATTTGGAGCCAAATCATGTGTTTTGCATGGATTTAAAGATAACACGATTGTTTCGCATGCAGTTGAAGCTAAATCATGTATATCACAAGTATTTGAAGCTAAACCATTTGTTTCGCATGGATTCGAAAATCAGCCTTCTATTTCGCATTGATTTGAAGCTAAATCATGAGTTTCGCATGGATTTGAAGCTAACTCGTTTGTTTCGCATGGATTTGAAGCTAACTCGTTTGTTTCGCATGCAGTTGAAGCAAAATCATGTATATCACAAGTATTAGAAGCTAAACCATTTGATTCGCATGGATTCGAAAATCAGTCTTCTATTTGGCATTGATTTGAAGCTAAATCATGAGTTTCGCATGGATTTGAAGCTAACTCGTTTGTTTCGCATGGATTTGAAGCTAACTCGTTTGTTTCGCATGCAGTTGAAGCAAAATCATGTATATCACAAGTATTAGAAGCTAAACCATTTGTTTCGCATGGATTTGAAGCTAAGCGTTCTACTTCGCATTGATTTGAAGCTTAATCATGTATTTCGCTTGGATTTGAAGCTAAATCATGTTTCGCATGGATTTGAAGCTAACTCGTTTGTTTCGCATGCAGTTGAACCTAAATCATGTATATCACAAGTATTAGAAGCTGAACCATTTCATTCCCATGGATTTGGAGCTAAGCCTTCTACTTCGCATTGATTTGAAGCTTAGTCATGCATTTCGCTTGGATTTGAAGCTAAATCATGTGTTTCGCATGGATTTAAAGCTAACACGTTTGTTTCGCATGCAGTTAAACCTAAATCATGTATATCACAAGTATTTGAAGCTAAACCATTTGTTTTGCGTGGTTTCGAAAATCAGCCTTCTATTTCGCATTGGTTTGAAGCTAAATCACGTGTTTCTCATGGATTTGAAGCTAACTCGTTTCTATCGCATGGATTTAAAGCTAACTCGTTTATCTCGCCTGCATTTGAAGCTAAATCATGTATATCACAAATATTTGAAGCTAAACCATTTGTTTCGCATGGATTTGAAGTTAAGACTTCGACTTCGCATTGATTTGTAGCTAAATCATGTGTTCCGCCTGGATTTCAAGATAACTCGATTGTTTCGCATGCAGTTGAAGCTCAATCATGTATATCTCAAGTATTTGAAGCTAAACCATTTGTTTCGCATTGTTTTGAAGCTAAGCCTTCTATTTCGCATTGATTTGAATCTAAATCATGAGTTTCGCATGGATTTGAAGCTAACTCGTTTGTTTCGCATGGATTTGAAGCTAACTCGTTTGTTTCGCATGCAGTTGAAGCAAAATCATGTATATCACAAGTATTAGAAGCTAAACCATTTGATTCGCATGGATTCGAAAATCAGTCTTCTATTTCGCATTGATTTGAAGCTAAATCATGAGTTTCGCATGGATTTGAAGCTAACTCGTTTGTTTCGCATGGATTTGAAGCTAACTCTTTTGTTTCGCATGCAGTTGAAGCAAAATCATGTATATCACAAGTATTAGAAGCTAAACCATTTGTTTCGCATGGATTTGAAGCTAAGCGTTCTACTTCGCATTGATTTGAAGCTTAATCATGTATTTCGCTTGGATTTGAAGCTAAATCATGTTTCGCATGGATTTGAAGCTAACTCGTTTGTTTCGCATGCAGTTGAACCTAAATCATGTATATCACAAGTATTAGAAGCTGAACCATTTGTTTTGCGTGGTTTCGAAAATCAGCCTTCTATTTCGCATTGGTTTGAAGCTAAATCACGTGTTTCTCATGGATTTGAAGCTAACTCGTTTCTATCGCATGGATTTAAAGCTAACTCGTTTATCTCGCCTGCATTTGTAGCTAAATCATGTATATCACAAATATTTGAAGCTAAACCATTTGTTTCGCATGGATTTGAAGTTAAGACTTCGACTTCGCATTGATTTGTAGCTAAATCATGTGTTCCGCCTGGATTTCAAGATAACTCGATTGTTTCGCATGCAGTTGAAGCTCAATCATTTATATCTCAAGTATTTGAAGCTAAACCATTTGATTCCCATGGATTTGGAGCTAAACCTACTACTTCGCATTGATTTGGAGCTAAACCATGTGTTTTGCATGGATTTAAAGATAACACGATTGTTTCGCATGCAGTTGAAGCTAAATCATGTATATCACAAGTATTTGAAGCTAAACCATTTGTTTCGCATGGATTCGAAGATCAGCCTTCCACTTCGCATTGATTTGAAGCTAAATCAACTGTTTCGCTTGGATTTGAAGTTAACTCGTTAGTTTCGCATGCAGTTGAAGCTAAATCATGTATATCACAAGTATTTGAAGCTAAACCATTTGATTCTCACGGATTTGGAGCTAAGCCTTCTACTTCGCATTGATTTGGAGCTAAATCATGTGTTTCGCATGGATTTAAAGCTAACACGTTTGCTTCGCATGCAGATGAAGCTAAATCATGTATATCACAAGTATTTGTAGCTAAACCATTTGTTTCGCATGGATTCGAAAATCAGCCTTCTATTTCGCATTGATTTGAAGCTAAATCATTAGTTTCGCATGGATTTGAAGCTAACTCGTTTGTTTCGCATGGATTTGAAGCTAACTCGTTTGTTTCGCATGCAGTTGAAGCAAAATCATGTATATCACAAGTATTTGAAGCTAAACCATTTGTTTTGCGTGGTTTCGAAAATCAGCCTTCTATTTCGCATTGATTTGAATCTAAATCATGAGTTTCGCATGGATTTGAAGTTAACTCGTTTGTTTCGCATGCACTTGAAGAAAAATCATGTATATCACAAGTATTAGAAGCTGAACCATTTGATTCGCATGGATTTGAAGCTAAGCCTTCTTCTTGGCATTGATTTGAAGCTTAATCATGTATTTCGCTTGGATTTGAAGCTAAATCATGTGTTTCGCATGGACTTAAAGCTAACACGTTTGTTTCGCATGCAGTTGAACCTAAATCATGTATATCACAAGTATTTGAAGCTAAACCATTTGTTTCGCATGGATTCGAAAATCAGTCTTCTATTTCGCAATGATTTGATGCTAAATCATGTGTTTCTCATGGATTTGAAGCTAACTCGTTTGTATCGCATGGATTTATAACTAACTCGTTTGTTTCGCATGCTCTTGAAGCTAAATCTAGTATATCACAAGTATTTGAAGCTAAACCATTTATTTCGCATGGATTCGAAAATCAGTCTTCTATTTCGCATTGATTTGAAGCTAAATCATTAGTTTCGCATGGATTTGAAGCTAACTCGTTTGTTTCGCATGGATTTGAAGCTAACTCGTTTGTTTCGCATGCAGTTGAAGCAAAATCATGTATATCACAAGTATTAGAAGCTAAACCATTTGACTCGCATGGATTTGAAGCTAAGCGTTCTACTTCGCATTGATTTGAAGCTTAATCATGTATTTCGCTTGGATTTGAAGCTAAATCATGTTTCGCATGGACTTAAAGCTAACACGTTTGTTTCGCATGCAGTTGAACCTAAATCATGTATATCACAAGCATTTGAAGCTAAACCATTTGTTTCGCATGGATTCGAAAATCAGCCTTCTATTTCGCATTGATTTGAAGCTAAATCATGAGTTTCGCATGGATTTGAAGCTAACTCGTTTGTTTCGCATGGATTTGAAGCTAACTCGTTTGTTTCGAATGCAGTTGAAGCAAAATCATGTATATCACAAGTATTAGAAGCTAAACCATTTGATTCGCATGGATTTGAAGCTAAGCGTTCTACTTCGCATTGATTTCAAGCTTAATCATGTATTTGCTTGGATTTGAAGCTAAATCATGTGTTTCGCATGGACTTAAAGCTAACACGTTTGTTTCGCATGCAGTTGAACCTAAATCATGTATATCACAAGTATTTGAAGCTAAACCATTTGTTTTGCGTGGTTTCGAAAATCAGCCTTCTATTTCGCATTGATTTGAATCTAAATCATGAGTTTCGCATGGATTTGAAGCTAACTCGTTTGTTTCGCATGCAGTTGAAGAAAAATCATGTATATCACAAGTATTAGAAGCTGAACCATTTGATTCGCATGGATTTGAAGCTAAGCCTTCTTCTTGGCATTGATTTGAAGCTTAATCATGTATTTCGCTTGGATTTGAAGCTAAATCATGTGTTTCGCATGGACTTAAAGCTAACACGTTTGTTTCGCATGCAGTTGAACCTAAATCATGTATATCACAAGTATTTGAAGCTAAACCATTTGATTCCCATGGATTTGGAGCTAAACCTACTACTTCGCATTGATTTGGAGCTAAATCATGTGTTTTGCATGGATTTAAAGATAACACGATTGTTTCGCATGCAGTTGAAGCTAAATCATGTATAACACAAGTATTTGAAGCTAAACCATTTGTTTCGCATGGATTCGAAAATCAGCCTTCTATTTCGCATTGATTTGAAGCTAAATCATGAGTTTCGCATGGATTTGAAGCTAACTCGTTTGTTTCGCATGGATTTGAAGCTAACTCGTTTGTTTCGCATGCAGTTGAAGCAAAATCATGTATATCACAAGTATTAGAAGCTAAACCATTTGATTCGCATGGATTCGAAAATCAGTCTTCTATTTCGCATTGATTTGAAGCTAAATCATGAGTTTCGCATGGATTTGAAGCTAACTCGTTTGTTTCGCATGGATTTGAAGCTAACTCTTTTGTTTCGCATGCAGTTGAAGCAAAATCATGTATATCACAAGTATTAGAAGCTAAACCATTTGTTTCGCATGGATTTGAAGCTAAGCGTTCTACTTCGCATTGATTTGAAGCTTAATCATGTATTTCGCTTGGATTTGAAGCTAAATCATGTTTCGCATGGATTTGAAGCTAACTCGTTTGTTTCGCATGCAGTTAAACCTAAATCATGTATATCACAAGTATTTGAAGCTAAACCATTTGTTTAGCGTGGTTTCGAAAATCAGCCTTCTATTTCGCATTGGTTTGAAGCTAAATCACGTGTTTCTCATGGATTTGAAGCTAACTCGTTTCTATCGCATGGATTTAAAGCTAACTCGTTTATCTCGCCTGCATTTGAAGCTAAATCATGTATATCACAAATATTTGAAGCTAAACCATTTGTTTCGCATGGATTTGAAGTTAAGACTTCGACTTCGCATTGATTTGTAGCTAAATCATGTGTTCCGCCTGGATTTCAAGATAACTCGATTGTTTCGCATGCAGTTGAAGCTCAATCATGTATATCTCAAGTATTTGAAGCTAAACCATTTGTTTCGCATTGTTTTTGATGCTAAGCCTTCTATTTCGCATTGATTTGAATCTAAATCATGAGTTTCGCATGGATTTGAAGCTAACTCGTTTGTTTCGCATGGATTTGAAGCTAACTCGTTTGTTTCGCATGCAGTTGAAGAAAAATCATGTATATCACAAGTATTAGAAGCTGAACCAATTGATTCGCATGGATTTGAAGCTAAGCCTTCTACTTCGCATTGATTTGAAGCTTAATCATGCATTTCGCTTGGATTTGAAGCTAAATCATGTGTTTCGCATGGACTTAAAGCTAACACGTTTGTTTCGCATGCAGTTGAACCTAAATCATGTATATCACAAGTATTTGAAGCTAAACCATTTGTTTTGCGTGGTTTCGAAAATCAGCCTTCTATTTCGCATTGATTTGAATCTAAATCATGAGTTTCGCATGGATTTGAAGCTAACTCGTTTGTTTCGCATGCAGTTGAAGAAAAATCATATATATATCACAAGTATTAGAAGCTGAACCATTTGATTCGCATGGATTTGAAGCTAAGCCTTCTTATTCGCATTGATTTGAAGCTTAGTCATGTATTTGCTTGGATTTGAAGCTAAATCATGTGTTTCGCATGGACTTAAAGCTAACACGTTTGTTTCGCATGCAGTTGAACCTAAATCATGTATATCACAAGTATTTGAAGCTAAACCATTTGTTTTGCGTGGTTTCGAAAATCAGCCTTCTATTTCGCATTGGTTTGAAGCTAAATCACGTGTTTCTCATGGATTTGAAGCTAACTCGTTTCTATCGCATGGATTTATAGCTAACTCGTTTGTTTCGCATGCTGTTGAATCTAAATCTAGTATATCACAAGTATTAGAAGCTAAACCATTTGATTCGCATGGATTTGAAGCTAAGCGTTCTACTTCGCATTGATTTGAAGCTTAATCATGTATTTCGCTTGGATTTGAAGCTAAATCATGTTTCGCATGGACTTAAAGCTAACACGTTTGTTTCGCATGCAGTTGAACCTAAATCATGTATATCACAAGTATTTGAAGCTAAACCATTTGTTTCGCATGGATTCGAAAGTCAGCCTTCTATTTCGCATTGATTTGAAGCTAAATCATGAGTTTCGCATGGACTTAAAGCTAACACGTTTGTTTCGCATGCAGTTGAACCTAAATCATGTATATCACAAGTATTTGAAGCTAAACCATTTTATTCCCATGGATTTGGAGCTAAACCTACTACTTCGCATTGATTTGGAGCTAAACCATGTGTTTTGCATGGATTTAAAGATAACACGATTGTTTCGCATGCAGTTGAAGCTAAATCATGTATATCACAAGTATTTGAAGCTAAACCATTTGATTCTCACGGATTTGGAGCTAAGCCTTCTACTTCGCATTGATTTGGAGCTAAATCATGTGTTTCGCATGGATTTAAAGCTAACACGTTTGCTTCGCATGCAGATGAAGCTAAATCATGTATATCACAAGTATTTGTAGCTAAACCATTTGTTTCGCATGGATTCGAAAATCAGCCTTCTATTTCGCATTGATTTGAAGCTAAATCATTAGTTTCGCATGGATTTGAAGCTAACTCGTTTGTTTCGCATGGATTTGAAGCTAACTCGTTTGTTTCGCATGGATTTGAAGCTAACTCGTTTGTTTCGCATGCAGTTGAACCTAAATCATGTATATCACAAGTATTAGAAGCTAAACCATTTGATTCGCATGGATTCGAAAATCAGTCTTCTATTTCGCATTGATTTGAAGCTAAATCATGAGTTTCGCATGGATTTGAAGCTAACTCGTTTGTTTCGCATGGATTTGAAGCTAACTCGTTTGTTTCGCATGCAGTTGAAGCAAAATCATGTATATCACAAGTATTAGAAGCTGAACCATTTGATTCGCATGGATTTGAAGCTAAGCCTTCTTTTTGGCATTGATTTGAAGCTTAATCATGTATTTCGCTTGGATTTGAAGCTAAATCATGTGTTTCGCATGGACTTAAAGCTAACACGTTTGTTTCGCATGCAGTTGAACCTAAATCATGTATATCACAAGTATTTGAAGCTAAACCATTTGATTCCCATGGATTTGGAGCTAAACCTACTACTTCGCATTGATTTGGAGCCAAATCATGTGTTTTGCATGGATTTAAAGATAACACGATTGTTTCGCATGCAGTTGAAGCTAAATCATGTATATCACAAGTATTTGAAGCTAAACCATTTGTTTCGCATGGATTCGAAAATCAGCCTTCTATTTCGCATTGATTTGAAGCTAAATCATGAGTTTCGCATGGATTTGAAGCTAACTCGTTTGTTTCGCATGGATTTGAAGCTAACTCGTTTGTTTCGCATGCAGTTGAAGCAAAATCATGTATATCACAAGTATTAGAAGCTAAACCATTTGATTCGCATGGATTCGAAAATCAGTCTTCTATTTGGCATTGATTTGAAGATAAATCATGAGTTTCGCATGGATTTGAAGCTAACTCGTTTGTTTCGCATGGATTTGAAGCTAACTCGTTTGTTTCGCATGCAGTTGAAGCAAAATCATGTATATCACAAGTATTAGAAGCTAAACCATTTGTTTCGCATGGATTTGAAGCTAAGCGTTCTACTTCGCATTGATTTGAAGCTTAATCATGTATTTCGCTTGGATTTGAAGCTAAATCATGTTTCGCATGGATTTGAAGCTAACTCGTTTGTTTCGCATGCAGTTGAACCTAAATCATGTATATCACAAGTATTAGAAGCTGAACCATTTCATTCCCATGGATTTGGAGCTAAGCCTTCTACTTCGCATTGATTTGAAGCTTAGTCATGCATTTCGCTTGGATTTGAAGCTAAATCATGTGTTTCGCATGGATTTAAAGCTAACACGTTTGTTTCGCATGCAGTTAAACCTAAATCATGTATATCACAAGTATTTGAAGCTAAACCATTTGTTTTGCGTGGTTTCGAAAATCAGCCTTCTATTTCGCATTGGTTTGAAGCTAAATCACGTGTTTCTCATGGATTTGAAGCTAACTCGTTTCTATCGCATGGATTTAAAGCTAACTCGTTTATCTCGCCTGCATTTGAAGCTAAATCATGTATATCACAAATATTTGAAGCTAAACCATTTGTTTCGCATGGATTTGAAGTTAAGACTTCGACTTCGCATTGATTTGTAGCTAAATCATGTGTTCCGCCTGGATTTCAAGATAACTCGATTGTTTCGCATGCAGTTGAAGCTCAATCATGTATATCTCAAGTATTTGAAGCTAAACCATTTGTTTCGCATTGTTTTTGAAGCTAAGCCTTCTATTTCGCATTGATTTGAATCTAAATCATGAGTTTCGCATGGATTTGAAGCTAACTCGTTTGTTTCGCATGGATTTGAAGCTAACTCGTTTGTTTCGCATGCAGTTGAAGAAAAATCATGTATATCACAAGTATTAGAAGCTGAACCAATTGATTCGCATGGATTTGAAGCTAAGCCTTCTACTTCGCATTGATTTGAAGCTTAATCATGCATTTCGCTTGGATTTGAAGCTAAATCATGTGTTTCGCATGGATTTAAAGCTAACACGTTTGCTTCGCATGCAGATGAAGCTAAATCATGTATATCACAAGTATTTGTAGCTAAACCATTTGTTTCGCATGGATTCGAAAATCAGCCTTCTATTTCGCATTGATTTGAAGCTAAATCATTAGTTTCGCATGGATTTGAAGCTAACTCGTTTGTTTCGCATGGATTTGAAGCTAACTCGTTTGTTTCGCATGCAGTTGAAGCAAAATCATGTATATCACAAGTATTTGAAGCTAAACCATTTGTTTTGCGTTGTTTCGAAAATCAGCCTTCTATTTCGCATTGATTTGAATCTAAATCATGAGTTTCGCATGGATTTGAAGTTAACTCGTTTGTTTCGCATGCAGTTGAAGAAAAATCATGTATATCACAAGTATTAGAAGCTGAACCATTTGATTCGCATGGATTTGAAGCTAAGCCTTCTTCTTGGCATTGATTTGAAGCTTAATCATGTATTTCGCTCGGATTTGAAGCTAAATCATGTGTTTCGCATGGACTTAAAGCTAACACGTTTGTTTCGCATGCAGTTGAACCTAAATCATGTATATCACAAGTATTTGAAGCTAAACCATTTGATTCCCATGGATTTGGAGCTAAACCTACTACTTCGCATTGATTTGGAGCTAAATCATGTGTTTCGCATGGATTTGAAGCTAAATCATGTGGTTCGCATGGACTTAAAGCTAACACGTTTGTTTCGCATGCAGTTGAACCTAAATCATGTATATCACAAGTATTTGAAGCTAAACCATTTGTTTCGCATGGATTCGAAAATCAGTCTTCTATTTCGCAATGATTTGATGCTAAATCATGTGTTTCTCATGGATTTGAAGCTAACTCGTTTGTATCGCATGGATTTATAACTAACTCGTTTGTTTCGCATGCTCTTGAAGCTAAATCTAGTATATCACAAGTATTTGAAGCTAAACCATTTATTTCGCATGGATTCGAAAATCAGTCTTCTATTTCGCATTGATTTGAAGCTAAATCATTAGTTTCGCATGGATTTGAAGCTAACTCGTTTGTTTCGCATGGATTTGAAGCTAACTCGTTTGTTTCGCATGCAGTTGAAGCAAAATCATGTATATCACAAGTATTAGAAGCTAAATCATTTGACTCGCATGGATTTGAAGCTAAGCGTTCTACTTCGCATTGATTTGAAGCTTAATCATGTATTTCGCTTGGATTTGAAGCTAAATCATGTTTCGCATGGACTTAAAGCTAACACGTTTGTTTCGCATGCAGTTGAACCTAAATCATGTATATCACAAGTATTTGAAGCTAAACCATTTGTTTTGCGTGGTTTCGAAAATCAGCCTTCTATTTCGCATTGATTTGAATCTAAATCATGAGTTTCGCATGGATTTGAAGCTAACTCGTTTGTTTCGCATGCAGTTGAAGAAAAATCATGTATATCACAAGTATTAGAAGCTGAACCATTTGATTCGCATGGATTTGAAGCTAAGCCTTCTTCTTGGCATTGATTTGAAGCTTAATCATGTATTTCGCTTGGATTTGAAGCTAAATCATGTGTTTCGCATGGACTTAAAGCTAACACGTTTGTTTCGCATGCAGTTGAACCTAAATCATGTATATCACAAGTATTTGAAGCTAAACCATTTGTTTTGCGTGGTTTCGAAAATCAGCCTTCTATTTCGCATTGATTTGAATCTAAATCATGAGTTTCGCATGGATTTGAAGCTAACTCGTTTGTTTCGCATGCAGTTGAACCTAAATCATGTATATCACAAGTATTAGAAGCTGAACCATTTGATTCGCATGGATTTGAAGCTAAGCCTTCTTCTTGGCATTGATTTGAAGCTTAATCATGTATTTCGCTTGGATTTGAAGCTAAATCATGTGTTTCGCATGGACTTAAAGCTAACACGTTTGTTTCGCATGCAGTTGAACCTAAATCATGTATATCACAAGTATTTGAAGCTAAACCATTTGATTCCCATGGATTTGGAGCTAAACCTACTACTTCGCATTGATTTGGAGCTAAATCATGTGTTTTGCATGGATTTAAAGATAACACGATTGTTTCGCATGCAGTTGAAGCTAAATCATGTATATCACAAGTATTTGAAGCTAAACCATTTCTTTCGCATGGATTCGAAAATCAGCCTTCTATTTCGCATTGATTTGAAGCTAAATCATGAGTTTCGCATGGATTTGAAGCTAACTCGTTTGTTTCGCATAGATTTGAAGCTAACTCGTTTGTTTCGCATGCAGTTGAAGCAAAATCAGGTATATCACAAGTATTAGAAGCTAAACCATTTGATTCGCATGGATTCGAAAATCAGTCTTCTATTTCGCATTGATTTGAAGCTAAATCATGAGTTTCGCATGGATTTGAAGCTAACTCGTTTGTTTCGCATGGATTTGAAGCTAACTCGTTTGTTTCGCATGCAGTTGAAGAAAAATCATGTATATCACAAGTATTAGAAGCTGAACCAATTGATTCGCATGGATTTGAAGCTAAGCGTTCTACTTCGCATTGATTTGAAGCTTAATCATGTATTTCGCTTGGATTTGAAGCTAAATCATGTTTCGCATGGATTTGAAGCTAACTCGTTTGTTTCGCATGCAGTTGAACCTAAATCATGTATATCACAAGTATTAGAAGCTGAACCATTTCATTCCCATGGATTTGGAGCTAAGCCTTCTACTTCGCATTGATTTGAAGCTTAGTCATGCATTTCGCTTGGATTTGAAGCTAAATCATGTGCTTCGCATGGATTTAAAGCTAACACGTTTGTTTCGCATGCAGTTAAACCTAAATCATGTATATCACAAGTATTTGAAGCTAAACCATTTGTTTTGCGTGGTTTCGAAAATCAGCCTTCTATTTCGCATTGGTTTGAAGCTAAATCACGTGTTCCTCATGGATTTGAAGCTAACTCGTTTCTATCGCATGGATTTAAAGCTAACTCGTTTATCTCGCCTGCATTTGAAGCTAAATCATGTATATCACAAATATTTGAAGCTAAACCATTTGTTTCGCATGGATTTGAAGTTAAGACTTCGACTTCGCATTGATTTGTAGCTAAATCATGTGTTCCGCCTGGATTTCAAGATAACTCGATTGTTTCGCATGCAGTTGAAGCTCAATCATGTATATCTCAAGTATTTGAAGCTAAACCATTTGTTTCGCATTGTTTTTGATGCTAAGCCTTCTATTTCGCATTGATTTGAATCTAAATCATGAGTTTCGCATGGATTTCAAGCTAACTCGTTTGTTTCGCATGGATTTGAAGCTAACTCGTTTGTTTCGCATGCAGTTGAAGAAAAATCATGTATATCACAAGTATTAGAAGCTGAACCAATTGATTCGCATGGATTTGAAGCTAAGCCTTCTACTTGGCATTGATTTGAAGCTTAATCATGCATTTCGCTTGGATTTGAAGCTAAATCATGTGTTTCGCATGGACTTAAAGCTAACACGTTTGTTTCGCATGCAGTTGAACCTAAAACATGTATATCACAAGTATTTGAAGCTAAACCATTTGTTTTGCGTGGTTTCGAAAATCAGCCTTCTATTTCGCATTGATTTGAATCTAAATCATGAGTTTCGCATGGATTTGAAGCTAACTCGTTTGTTTCGCATGCAGTTGAAGAAAAATCATGTATATCACAAGTATTAGAAGCTGAACCATTTGATTCGCATGGATTTGAAGCTAAGCCTTCTTATTCGCATTGATTTGAAGCTTAGTCATGTATTTGCTTGGATTTGAAGCTAAATCATGTGTTTCGCATGGACTTAAAGCTAACACGTTTGTTTCGCATGCAGTTGAACCTAAATCATGTATATCACAAGTATTTGAAGCTAAACCATTTGTTTTGCGTGGTTCGAAAATCAGCCTTCTATTTCGCATTGGTTTGAAGCTAAATCACGTGTTTCTCATGGATTTGAAGCTAACTCGTTTCTATCGCATGGATTTATAGCTAACTCGTTTGTTTCGCATGCTGTTGAATCTAAATCTAGTATATCAAAAATATTTGAAGCTAAACCATTTGTTTCGCATGGATTCGTAAATCAGCCTTCTATTTCGCATTGATTTGAATCTAAATCATGAGTTTCGCATGGATTTGAAGCTAACTCGTTTGTTTCGCATGGATTTGAAGCTAACTCGTTTGTTTCGCATGCAGTTCAAGCAAAATCATGTATATCACAAGTATTAGAAGCTAAACCATTTGATTCGCATGGATTTGAAGCTAAGCGTTCTACTTCGCATTGATTTGAAGCTTAATCATGTATTTCGCTTGGATTTGAAGCTAAATCATGTTTCGCATGGACTTAAAGCTAACACGTTTGTTTCGCATGCAGTTGAACCTAAATCATGTATATCACAAGTATTTGAAGCTAAACCATTTGTTTCGCATGGATTCGAAGATCAGCCTTCCACTTCGCATTGATTTGATGCTAAATCAACTGTTTCGCTTGGATTTGAAGTTAACTCGTTAGTTTCGCATGCAGTTGAAGCTAAATCATGTATATCACAAGTATTTGAAGCTAAACCATTTGATTCTCACGGATTTGGAGCTAAGCCTTCTACTTCGCATTGATTTGGAGCTAAATCATGTGTTTCGCATGGATTTAAAGCTAACACGTTTGCTTCGCATGCAGATGAAGCTAAATCATGTATATCACAAGTATTTGTAGCTAAACCATTTGTTTCGCATGGATTCGAAAATCAGCCTTCTATTTCGCATTGATTTGAAGCTAAATCATTAGTTTCGCATGGATTTGAAGCTAACTCGTTTGTTTCGCATGGATTTGAAGTTAACTCGTTTGTTTCGCATGCAGTTGAAGAAAATTCATGTATATCACAAGTATTAGAAGCTGAACCATTTGATTCGCATGGATTTGAAGCTAAGCCTTCTTCTTGGCATTGATTTGAAGCTTAATCATGTATTTCGCTTGGATTTGAAGCTAAATCATGTGTTTCGCATGGACTTAAAGCTAACACGTTTGTTTCGCATGCAGTTGAACCTAAATCATGTATAACACAAGTATTTGAAGCTAAACCATTTGATTCCCATGGATTTGGAGCTAAACCTACTACTTCGCATTGATTTGGAGCTAAATCATGTGTTTCGCATGGATTTGAAGCTAAATCATGTGGTTCGCATGGACTTAAAGCTAACACGTTTGTTTCGCATGCAGTGGAACCTAAATCATGTATATCACAAGTATTTGAAGCTAAACCATTTGTTTCGCATGGATTCGAAAATCAGTCTTCTATTTCGCAATGATTTGATGCTAAATCATGTGTTTCTCATGGATTTGAAGCTAACTCGTTTGTATCGCATGGATTTATAACTAACTCGTTTGTTTCGCATGCTCTTGAAGCTAAATCTAGTGTATATCACAAGTATTTGAAGCTAAACCATTTATTTCGCATGGATTCGAAAATCAGTCTTCTATTTCGCAATGATTTGATGCTAAATCATGTGTTTCTCATGGATTTGAAGCTAACTCGTTTGTTTCGCATGGATTTGAAGCTAACTCGTTTGTTTCGCATGCAGTTGAAGCAAAATCATGTATATCACAAGTATTAGAAGCTAAACCATTTGATTCGCATGGATTCGAAAATCAGTCTTCTATTTCGCATTGATTTGAAGCTAAATCATGAGTTTCGCATGGATTTGAAACTAACTCGTTTGTTTCGCATGGATTTAAAGCTAACTCGTTTGTTTCGCATGCAGTTGAAGCAAAATCATGTATATCACAAGTATTAGAAGCTGAACCATTTGATTCGCATGGATTTGAAGCTAAGCCTTCTTCTTGCATTGATTTGAAGCTTAATCATGTATTTCGCTTGGATTTGAAGCTAAATCATGTGTTTCGCATGGACTTAAAGCTAACACGTTTGTTTCGCATGCAGTTGAACCTAAATCATGTATATCACAAGTATTTGAAGCTAAACCATTTGTTTTGCGTGGTTTCGAAAATCAGCGTTCTATTTCGCATTGATTTGAATCTAAATCATGAGTTTCGCATGGATTTGAAGCTAACTCGTTTGTTACGCATGCATTTGAAGAAAAATCATGTATATCACAAGTATTAGAAGCTGAACCATTTGATTCGCATGGATTTGAAGCTAAGCCTTCTTCTTGGCATTGATTTGAAGCTTAATCATGTATTTCGCTTGGATTTGAAGCTAAATCATGTGTTTCGCATGGACTTAAAGCTAACACGTTTGTTTCGCATGCAGTTGAACCTAAATCATGTATATCACAAGTATTTGAAGCTAAACCATTTGTTTTGCGTGGTTTCGAAAATCAGCCTTCTATTTCGCATTGGTTTGAAGCTAAATCACGTGTTTCTCATGGATTTGAAGCTAACTCGTTTCTATCGCATGGATTTATAGCTAACTCGTTTGTTTCGCATGCTGTTGAATCTAAATCTAGTATATCACAAGTATTTGAAGCTAAACCATATGTTTCGCATGGATTCGTAAATCAGCCTTCTATTTCGCATTGATTTGAATCTAAATCATGAGTTTCGCATTGATTTGAAGCTAACTCGTTTGTTTCGCCTGGATTTGAAGCTAACTCGTTTGTTTCGCATGCAGTTGAAGAAAAATCATGTATATCACAAGTATTAGAAGCTGAACCATTTGATTCGCATGGATTTGAAGCTAAGCCTTCTACTTCGCATTGATTTGAAGCTTAATCATGAATTCGCTTGAATTTGAAGCTAAATCATGTGTTTCGCATGGACTTAAAGCTAACACGTTTGTTTCGCATGCAGTTGAAACTAAATCATGTATATCACAAGTATTTGAAGCTTAACCATTTGTTTCGAATGGATTCGAATATAAGCCTTCTATTTCGCAATGAATTGAAGCTAAATCATCTGTTTCTCATGGATTTGAAGCTAACTCGATTCTATCGCATAGATTTAAAGCTAACTCGTTTGTTTCGCATGCTGTTGAATCTAAATGTAGTATATCACAAGTGTTTGAAGCTAAACCATTTGTTTCGCATGGATCTGAAAATCAACCTTCTATTTCGCATTGATTTGAAGCTAAATCATGAGTTTCGCATGGATTTGAAGCTAACTCGTTTGTTTAGCATGGATTTGAAGCTGACTCGTTTGTTTCGCATGCAGTTGAATCAAAATCATGTAAATCACAGGTATTTGAAGCTAAACCATTTGATTCCCATGGATTTGGAGCTAAGCCTTCTACTTCGCATTGATTTGGAGCTAAATCATGTTTTTCGCATGGATTTAAAGCTAACACTTTTGTTTCGCATGCTGTTGAAGCTAAATCATATATATCACAAGTATTTGAAGCTAATCCATTTGATTCGCATGGATTTGAAGATAAGCCATCTACTTCGCATTGATTTGCAGCAAAATCAAGTGTTTCGCTTGGATTTGAAGCTAAGCCTTCTACTTCGCTTTGATTTGAAGCTAAATCACGTGATTCGCATGGACTTGAAGTTAACTCGATTCTATCGCGTGCATTTGAAGCTAAATCATGTATATCACAAGTATTTGAATCTAAACCATTTGCTTCGCATGGATTTGAAGATAAGCCCTCTACTTCGCATTGATTTGAAGCTAACTCGATTGTTTCGCCTGCATTTGCATCTATATCACATTTATCGCAATTATCTGATGATAAATCATATGTTTCTCATGTATTTGAACATAAGCCTTGTACTTCGCATTGATTTGATGCTGAATCATGTGTTTCGTATGGATTTGAAACTAACTCGTTTTTTTGGCATCCAGTTGAAGCTAAATCATGTATATCAAAAGTATTTGAAGCTAAACCATTTGTTTCGCATGGATTTGAAGATAAGCCTCCTACTTCGCATTAATTTGAAGATAAATCATGTGTTTCGCTTGGATTTGAAGCTAACTCGTTTGTTTCGCATGCAGTTGAAGCTAAATCATTGTATATCACAAGTATTTGAAGCTAAACCATTTGTTTCTCATGTATTTGAAGTTAAGCGTTCCACTTCGCATTGTTTTGAAGCTAAATCTTGTGTTTTGCTTGGTTTTGAAGCTAAGTCGTTTGTTACGCATGCAGTTGAAGCTAAATCATGTATATCACAAGTATTTTAAGCTAAACCATTTGATTCGCATGGATTTGAAGATAATCCTCCTACTTCGCATTAATTTGAAGCTAACTCGATTGATTCGACTGCATTTGAATCTATATCACTTATATCGCAATTATCTGAAGATAAATCATTTGTTTCTCATGTATTTGATGCTAAGCCGTCTATTTCGCATTGATTTGAACCTAAATAATGTGTTTCGCTTCGATTTGAAGGTAAAGCGTTTGTTTCGCATGCATTTGAATCTATATCACTTATATCGCAATTATCTGAAGATAAATCATTTGCTTCTCATGTATTTGAATATAAGCCTTGTACTTCGCATTGATTTGAAGCTAAATCATATGTTTCGCATGGATTTGAAGCTAACTCGTTTGTTTCGCATGCAGTTGAAGCTAAATCATGTTTATCAAAAGTATTTGAAGCTAAAGCATTTGTTTCGCATGGATTTGAAGCTAACTCTTTTGTTTCGCCTGCATTTGAAGATAAATCATGTATATCACGAGCATTTGAAGCTAAACCGTTTGATTCACATGGATTTGAAGCTAAGCTTTCTACTTTGCATTGATTTGCAGCTAAATCATTTCTTTCGCTTGGTTTTCAAGCTAACTCGTTTGTTACGCATGCAGTTGAAGCTAAATCATGTATATCACAAGTATTTGAAGCTAAACCATTTATTTCGCATTGATTTGATGATAAGCCTTCTACGTCGCATTGATTTGAAGCTAAGCCTTCTATTTCGCATTGATTTGAATCTAAATCATGTGTTTCGCTTGATTTTGAAGCTAACTCGTTTGCTTCGCATGCAGTTGAAGCTGAATCATGTATATCACAAGTATTTGAAGCTAAATCATTTGTTTCTCATGTATTTGAAGTTAAGCGTTCCACTTCGCATTGTTTTGAAGCTAACTCGATTGTTTCGCCTGCATTTGAAGCTATATCACTTACATCGCAATTATCAGAAGATAAATCATTTGTTTCTCATGTATTTGAAGCTAAGCCTTCTACTTCGCTTTGATTTGAAGCTAAATCACGTGATTCGCATGGACTTGAAGTTAACTCGATTGTATCGCGTGCATTTGAAGCTAAATCATGTATATCACAAGTATTTGAATCTAAACCATTTGCTTCGCATGGATTTGAAGATAAGCCCTCTACTTCGCATTGATTTGAAGCTAACTCGATTGTTTCGCCTGCATTTGCATCTATATCACATTTATCGCAATTATCTGATGATAAATCATTTGTTTCTCATGTGTTTGAACATAAGCCTTGTACTTCGCATTGATTTGAAGCTAACTCTTTTGTCTCGCCTGCATTTGGACATAAATCGTGTAAATCACAAGTATTTGAAGCTAAACCATTTGTTTCGCATGAATTTGAAGCTAAATGATGTGTTTCGCATGGATATGAAGCTAACTCTTTTGTTTCGCCTGCATTTGAAGATAAATCATGTATATCACAAGTATTTGAAGCTCAACATTTTGATTCGCATGGATTTGAAGCTAACCCTTCTACTTCGCATTGATTTGCAGCTAAATCATGTGTTTCGCTGGGATTTGAAGCTAACTCGTTTGTTTCGCATGCAGTTGAAGCTAAATCATGTTTATCAGAATTATTTCAAGCTAAAGCATTTGTTTCGCATGGATATGAAGCTAACTCTTTTGTTTCGCCTGCAATTGAAGATAAATCATGGATATCACAAGTATTTGAAGCTAAACCATTTGTATCGCGTGGATTTGAAGCTAAGCGTTCCACTTCGCATTGATTTGAAGCTAACTCGATTGTTTTGCCTGCATTTGAAGCTATATCACTTACGTCGCAATTATCTGAAGATAAATCATTTGTTTCTCATGTATTTGAGGCTAAGCCGTCTATTTCGAATTTATTTGAAGCTAAATCATCTGGTTCGCATGGATGTGAAGCTAACTCGTTTTTTTCGCCTGTATTTGAAGATAAATCATGTATATCACAAGTATTTGAAGCTAAACCATTCGCATCGCATGGATTTGAAGCAAAGCCTTCTACTTCGCATTGACTTGAAGATAAATCATGTGTTTCGCTTGGATTTGAAGCTAACTCGTTTCTTTCGCATGCAGTTGAAGCTAAATTATGTATATCACAAGTATTTGAAGCTAAACCATTTTGTTTCGCATGGATTTGAAGCTAAGCCTTCTACTTCGCATTGATTTGAAGCTAAATCATATGTTTCGCATGGATTTGAAGCTAACTCGTTTGTTTCGCATGCAGTTGAAGCTAAATCATGTATATCACAAGTATTTGAAGCTAAACCATTTGTTTCGCATTGATTTGATGATAAGCCTCCTACGTCGCATGAATTTGAAGCTAAGCCTTCTACTTCGCATTGATTTGAAGCTAAATCATGTGTTTCGCTTGGTTTTGAAGCTAACTCGTTTGTTTCGCATGCAGTTGAAGCTAAATCATGTTTATCACAAGTACCTGAATATAAACCATCTCTTTCGCATGAATATTGAGCTAAACTATGTGATTCGCATGAATTTGAAGCTAAACGATGTGTTTCGCTTGGTTTTGAAGCTAACTCTTTTGCTTCGCCTGCATTTGAAGATAAATCATGTATAGCACAAGTATTTGAAGCTAAACCATTTGTATCGCGTGGATTTGAAGCTAAGCGTTCCGCTTCGCATTGATTTGAAGCTAACTCGATTGTTTCGCCTGCATTTGAAGCTATATCACTTACATCGCAATTATCTGAAGATAAATCATTTGTTTCTCATGTATTTGAGGCTAAGCCGTCTATTTCGAATTTATTTGAAGCTAAATCATCTTTTTCGCATGGATGTGAAGCTAACTCGTTTTTTTCGCCCGTATTTGAAGATAAATCATGTATATCACAAGTATTTGAAGCTAAACCATTCGCATCGCATGGATTTGAAGCAAAGCCTTCAACTTCGCATTGACTTGAAGATAAATCATGTGTTTCGCTTGGATTTGAAGCTAACTCGTTTCTTTCGCATGCAGTTGAAGCTAAATTATGTGTTTCGCATGGATATGAAGCTAACTCTTTTGTTTCGCCTGCATTTGAAGATAAATCATGTATATCACAAGTATTTGAAGCTCAACATTTTGATTCGCATGGATTTGAAGCTAACCCTTCTACTTCGCATTGATTTGCAGCTAAATCATGTGTTTCGCTGGGATTTGAAGCTAACTCGTTTGTTTCGCATGCAGTTGAAGCTAAATCATGTTTATCAGAATTATTTCAAGCTAAAGCATTTGTTTCGCATGGATATGAAGCTAACTCTTTTGTTTCGCCTGCAATTGAAGATAAATCATGGATATCACAAGTATTTGAAGCTAAACCATTTGTATCGCGTGGATTTGAAGCTAAGCGTTCCACTTCGCATTGATTTGAAGCTAACTCGATTGTTTTGCCTGCATTTGAAGCTATATCACTTACGTCGCAATTATCTGAAGATAAATCATTTGTTTCTCATGTATTTGAGGCTAAGCCGTCTATTTCGAATTTATTTGAAGCTAAATCATCTGGTTCGCATGGATGTGAAGCTAACTCGTTTTTTTCGCCTGTATTTGAAGATAAATCATGTATATCACAAGTATTTGAAGCTAAACCATTCGCATCGCATGGATTTGAAGCAAAGCCTTCTACTTCGCATTGACTTGAAGATAAATCATGTGTTTCGCTTGGATTTGAAGCTAACTCGTTTCTTTCGCATGCAGTTGAAGCTAAATTATGTATATCACAAGTATTTGAAGCTAAACCATTTTGTTTCGCATGGATTTGAAGCTAAGCCTTCTACTTCGCATTGATTTGAAGCTAAATCATATGTTTCGCATGGATTTGAAGCTAACTCGTTTGTTTCGCATGCAGTTGAAGCTAAATCATGTATATCACAAGTATTTGAAGCTAAACCATTTGTTTCGCATTGATTTGATGATAAGCCTCCTACGTCGCATGAATTTGAAGCTAAGCCTTCTACTTCGCATTGATTTGAAGCTAAATCATGTGTTTCGCTTGGTTTTGAAGCTAACTCGTTTGTTTCGCATGCAGTTGAAGCTAAATCATGTTTATCACAAGTACCTGAATATAAACCATCTGTTTCGCATGAATATTGAGCTAAACTATGTGATTCGCATGAATTTGAAGCTAAACGATGTGTTTCGCTTGGTTTTGAAGCTAACTCTTTTGCTTCGCCTGCATTTGAAGATAAATCATGTATAGCACAAGTATTTGAAGCTAAACCATTTGTATCGCGTGGATTTGAAGCTAAGCGTTCCGCTTCGCATTGATTTGAAGCTAACTCGATTGTTTCGCCTGCATTTGAAGCTATATCACTTACATCGCAATTATCTGAAGATAAATCATTTGTTTCTCATGTATTTGAGGCTAAGCCGTCTATTTCGAATTTATTTGAAGCTAAATCATCTTTTTCGCATGGATGTGAAGCTAACTCGTTTTTTTCGCCCGTATTTGAAGATAAATCATGTATATCACAAGTATTTGAAGCTAAACCATTCGCATCGCATGGATTTGAAGCAATGCCTTCAACTTCGCATTGACTTGAAGATAAATCATGTGTTTCGCTTGGATTTGAAGCTAACTCGTTTCTTTCGCATGCAGTTGAAGCTAAATTATGTATATCACAAGTATTTGAAGCTCAACCTTTTGATTCGCATGGATTTGAAGCTAACCCTTCTACTTCGCATTGATTTGCAGCTAAATCATGTGTTTCGCTGGGATTTGAAGCAAACTTGTTTGTTTCGTATGCTGTTGAAGCTAAATCATGTTTATCACAAATATCTGAATCTAAATCGTTTGATTCGCATGGATTTGAAGCTAAGCCTTCCATTTCGCATTGATTTGAATCTAAATCATGTATTTCGCATGGATTTGAATCTAACTCGATTGTTTCGCGTGCATTTGAAGCTATATGACATATATCGCAATTATCTGAATATAAATCATTTGTTTCTCACGTATTTGAAACTAAGCCTGCTACTTCGCATTGATTTGATGCTGAATCATGTGTTTCGCATGGATTTGAAACTAACTCGTTTTTTTGGCATGCAGTTGAAGCTAAATCATGTATATCAAAAGTATTTGAAGCTAAACCATTTGTTTCGCATGGATTTGAAGATAAGCCTCCTACTTCGCATTAATTTGAAGCTAACTCGATTGATTTGACTGCATTTGAATCTGTATCACTTATATCGCAATTATCTGAAGTTAAATCATTTGCTTCTCATGTATTTGAAGCTAAGCCGTATATATCGCATTTATTTAAAGCTAAATCATATGTTTCGCATGGATTTGAAGCTAACTCGTTTGTTTCGCATGCAGTTGAAGCTAAATCATGTTTATCAAAAGTATTTGAAGCTAAAGCATTTGTTTCGCATGGATTTGAAGCTAACTCTTTTGTTTCGCCTGCATTTGAAGATAAATCATGTATATCACGAGCATTTGAAGCTAAACCGTTTGATTCACATGGATTTGAAACTAAGCTTTCTACTTTGCATTGATTTGCAGCTAAATCATTTCTTTCGCTTGGTTTTCAAGCTAACTCGTTTGTTACGCATGCAGTTGAAGCTAAATCATGTATATCACAAGTATTTGAAGCTAAACCATTTATTTCGCATTGATTTGTTGATAAGCCTTCTACGTCGCATTGATTTGAAGCTAAGCCTTCTATTTCGCATTGATTTGAATCTAAATCATGTGTTTCGCTTGATTTTGAAGCTAACTCGTTTGTTTCGCATGCAGTTGAAGCTGAATCATGTATATCACAAGTATTTGAAGCTAAATCATTTGTTTCTCATGTATTTGAAGTTAAGCGTTCCACTTCGCATTGTTTTGAAGCTAACTCGATTGTTTCGCCTGCATTTGAAGCTATATCACTTACATCGCAATTATCTGAAGATAAATCATTTGTTTCTCAAGTATTTGAAGCTAAGCCTTCTACTTCGCTTTGATTTGAAGCTAAATCACGTGATTCGCATGGACTTGAAGTTAACTCGATTGTATCGCGTGCATTTGAAGCTAAATCATGTATATCACAAGTATTTGAATCTAAACCATTTGCTTCGCATGGATTTGATGATAAGCCTTCTACGTCGCATTGATTTGAAGCTAAGCCTTCTATTTCGCATTGATTTGAATCTAAATCATGTGTTTCGCTTGATTTTGAAGCTAACTCGTTTGTTTCGCATGCAGTTGAAGCTAAATCATGTTTATCACAAGTACCTGAATATAAACCATCTGTTTCGCATGAATATTGAGCTAAACTATGTGATTCGCATGAATTTGAAGCTAAAAGATGTGTTTCGCTTGGTTTTGAAGCTAACTCTTTTGCTTCGCCTGCATTTGAAGATAAATCATGTATAGCACAAGTATTTGAAGCTAAACCATTTGTATCGCGTGGATTTGAAGCTAAGCGTTCCACTTCGCATTGATTTGAAGCTAACTCGATTGTTTCGCCTGCATTTGAAGCTATATCACTTACATCGCAATTATCTGAAGATAAATCATTTGTTTGTCATGTATTTGAGGCTAAGCCGTCTATTTCGAATTTATTTGAAGCTAAATCATCTTTTTCGCATGGATGTGAAGCTAACTCGTTTTTTTCGCCCGTATTTGAAGATAAATCATGTATATCACAAGTATTTGAAGCTAAACCATTCGCATCGCATGGATTTGAAGCAAAGCCTTCAACTTCGCATTGACTTGAAGATAAATCATGTGTTTCGCTTGGATTTGAAGCTAACTCGTTTCTTTCGCATGCAGTTGAAGCTAAATTATGTATATCACAAGTATTTGAAGCTCAACCTTTTGATTCGCATGGATTTGAAGCTAACCCTTCTACTTCGCATTGATTTGCAGCTAAATCATGTGTTTCGCTGGGATTTGAAGCAAACTTGTTTGTTTCGTATGCTGTTGAAGCTAAATCATGTTTATCACAAATATCTGAATCTAAATCGTTTGATTCGCATGGATTTGAAGCTAAGCCTTCCATTTCGCATTGATTTGAATCTAAATCATGTATTTCGCATGGATTTGAATCTAACTCGATTGTTTCGCGTGCATTTGAAGCTATATGACATATATCGCAATTATCTGAAGATAAATCATTTGTTTCTCACGTATTTGAAACTAAGCCTGCTACTTCGCATTGATTTGATGCTGAATCATGTGTTTCGCATGGATTTGAAACTAACTCGTTTTTTTGGCATGCAGTTGAAGCTAAATCATGTATATCAAAAGTATTTGAAGCTAAACCATTTGTTTCGCATGGATTTGAAGATAAGCCTCCTACTTCGCATTAATTTGAAGCTAACTCGCTTGATTTGACTGCATTTGAATCTGTATCACTTATATCGCAATTATCTGAAGTTAAATCATTTGCTTCTCATGTATTTGAAGCTAATCCGTCTATTTCGCATTTATTTGAAGCTAAATCATATGTTTCGCATGGATTTGAAGCTAACTCGTTTGTTTCGCCTGCATTTGAAGCTGCATCATGTAAATCACAAGTATTTCAAGCTAAAGCATTTGTTTCGCATGGATATGAAGCTAACTCTTTTGTTTCGCCTGCATTTGAAGATAAATCATGTATATCACAAGTATTTCAAGCTAAAGCATTTGTTTCGCATGGACATGAAGCTAACTCTTTTGTTTCGCCTGCATTTGAAGATAAATCATGTATATCACAAGTATTTGAAGCTCAACCGTTTGATTCTCATGGATTTGAAGCTAACCCTTCTACTTCGCATTGATTTGCAGCTAAATCATGTGTTTCGCTGGGATTTGAAGCAAACTTGTTTGTTTCGCACGCTGTTGAAGCTAAATCATGTTTATCACAAGTATCTGAATCTAAACCGTTTGATTCGCATGGATTTGAAGCTAAGCCTTCCAATTCGCATTGATTCGAATCTAAATCATGTATTTCGCATGGATTTGAATCTAACTCGATTGTTTCGCGTGCATTTGAAGCTATATCACATATATCGCAATTATCTGAAGATAAATCATTTGTTTCTCACGTATTTGAAACTAAGCCTGCTACTTCGCATTGATTTGATGCTGAATCATGTGTTTCGCATGGATTTGAAACTAACTCGTTTTTTTGGCATGCAGTTGAAGCTAAATCATGTATATCAAAAGTATTTGAAGCTAAACCATTTGTTTCGCATGGATTTGAAGATAAGCCTCCTACTTCGCATTAATTTGAAGCTAACTCGATTGATTTGACTGCATTTGAATCTATATCACTTATATCGCAATTATCAGAAGTTAAATCATTTGCTTCTCATGTATTTGAAGCTAATCCGTCTATTTCGCATTTATTTGAAGCTAAATCATATGTTTCGCATGGATTTGAAGCTAACTCGTTTTTTTCGCCTGTATTTGGAGATAAATCATGTATATCACAAATATTTGAAGCTGAACCATTCGCTTCGCATGGATTTGAAGCAAAGCCTTCAACTTCGCATTGATTTGAAGATAAATCATGTGTTTCGCTTGGGTTTGAAGCTAACTCGTTTGTTTCGCATGCAGTTGAAGTTAAATCATTGTATATCACAAGTATTTGAAGCTAAACCACTTGTTTCACATTGATTTGATGATAAGCCTGATACGTCTCATTGATTTGAAGCTAAGCCTTCTATTTCGCATTGATTTGAATGTAAATCATGTGTTTCGCTTGGATTTGAAGCTAACTCGTTTGTTTCGCATGGATTTGAAGCTGCATCATGTATATCACAAGTATTTGAAGCTAAACCATTTGTTTCGCATGGATTTGAAGACAAGCCTCCTACTTCGCATTAATTTGAAGCTAACTCGTTTGTTTCGCATGCAGTTGAAGCTGAATCATGTATATCACAAGTATTTGAAGCTAAACCATTTCTATCACATGAATTTGAAGCTATGCCTCCTATTTCGCATTTATTTGAAGCTAAATCATATGTTTCGCATGGATTTGAAGCTAACTCGTTTTTTGCGCCTGTATTTGAAGATAAATCATGTATATCACAAGTATTTGAAGCTAAACCATTCGCTTCGCGTGGATTTGAAGCAAAGCCTTCAACTTCGCATTGACTTGAAGTTAAATCATGCGTTTCGCTTGGATTTGAAGCTAACACGTTTGTTTCGCATGCAGTTGAAGCTAAATCATGTATATCACAAGTATTTGATGCTAAACCAATTGTTTCGCATGGATTTGAAGATAAGCCGTCTATTTCGCACTGATTTGAAGCTAAATCATATGTTTCGCATGGAATTGAAGCTAACTCGTTTTCTTCGCATGCAGTTGAAGCTAAATCATGTTTATCAAAAGTATTTGAAGCTAAAGCATTTGTTTCGCATGGATTTGAAGCTAAGCCTCCTACTTGACATTGATTTGAATTTAAATCATGTGTTTCTCTTGGATTTGAAGCTAACATGTTTGTTTCGCAAGCAGTTGAAGCTAGATCATGTTTATCACAAGTATCTGAATCTAAACCATCTGTTTCGCAAGAATATGAATCTATGAATCTAAACAATGTGTTTCGCATGAATTTGAAGCCAAATGATGTGTTTCGCATGGTTTTGAAGCTAACTCTTTTGCTTCGCCTGAATTTGAAGCTAAATCATGTATATCACGAGTATTTGAAGCTAATCCGTTTGATTCGCATGGATTTGAAGCTAAGCCTTCTACTTCACATTGATTTGAAGCTAAGCCTTCTATTTCGCATTGATTTGAATCTAAATCATGTGTTTCGCTTGGTTTTGAAGCTAACTCGTTTGTTTCGCATGCAGTTGAGGCTGAATCATGTATATCACAAGTATCTGTAGCTAAACCATTTGTTTCGCATGAATTTGAAGCTAAGCCTTCTACGTCGCATTGATTTGAAGCTAAATCATGTGTTTCGTTTGGTTTTGAAGCCAACTCGTTTGTTTCGCATGCAGTTGAGGCTTAATCATGTATATCACAAGTATTCGTAGCTAAACCATTTGTTTCGCATGAATTTGAAGCTAAGCCTTCTACTTCGCATTGATTTGAAGCTAAATCATGTGTTTCGCTTGGTTTTGAAGCTAACTCGTTTGTTTCGCACGCAGTTGAAGCTAAATCATGTATATCACAAGTATTTGTTTCTAAGCCATTTGTTTCTCATGAATTTGAAGCTAAGCCTTCCACTTCGCATTGATTTGAACCTAAATCATGTGTTTCGCTTGGATTTGAAGGTAAAGCGTTTTTGCGCATGCAATTGAAGCTAAATCATTTATATCACAAGTATTTGAAGCTAAACTATTTGTTTCTCATGTATTTGAAGCTAAGCGTTCCACTTCGCATTGATTTGAAGCTAACTCGATTGTTTCGACTGCATTTGAAGCTATATCACTTACATCGCAATTATCTGAAGATAAATCATTTGTTTCTCATGTATTTGAAGCTAAGCCATCTATTTCGCATTTATTTGAAGCTAAATCATATGTTTCGCATGGATTTGAAGCTAAACCATTCGCTTCGCATGAATTTGAAGCTAAGCCTTCTACTTCGCATTGATTTGAATCTAAATCAGGTGTTTCGCTTGGTTTTGAAGCTAACTCGTTTGTTTCGCATGCAGTTGAAGCTAAATCATGTATATCACAAGTATTTGAAGCTAAACCATTTGTTTCGCATGGATTTGAAGATAAGCCTCCTACTTCGCATTAATTTGAAGCTAACTCGATTGATTCGACTGCATTTGAATCTATATCACTTATATCGCAATTATCTGAAGGTAAATCATTTACTTCTCATGTATTTGAAGCTAAGCCGTCCATATCGCATTGATTTGAAGCTAAATCATATGTTTCTTATGGATTTGAAGCTAACTCGTTTGTTTCGCATGCATTTGCAGCTATATCACTTATATTCGCAAGTATTTGAAGGTCAGTCGTTCGTTTCGCATGAATTTGAAGCTAAGCCTTCTACTTCGCATTGATTTGAATCTAAATCATGTGTTTCGCTTGGTTTTGAAGCTAACTCGTTTTTTTCGCCTGTATTTGGAGATAAATCATGTATATCACAAGTATTTGAAGCTAAACCATTCGCTTCGCATTGATTTGAAGCAAAGCCTTCAACTTCGCATTGATTTGAAGATAAATCATTTGTTTCGCTTGGATTTGAAGCTAACTCGTTTGTTTCGTATGCAGTTGAAGCTAAATCATGTATATCACAAGTATTTGAAGCTAAACCATTTGTTTCGCATGGATTTGAAGATAATCCTCCTACTTCGCATGGATTTGAAGCTAACTCGATTGATTCGACTGCATTTGAATCTATATCACTTATATCGCAATTATCTGAAGATAAATCATTTGCTTCTCATATATTTGAATCTAAGCCGTCTATTTCGCACTGATTTGAAGCTAAATCATATGTTTCGCATGGAATTGAAGCTAACTCGTTTTCTTCGCCTGTATTTGATGCTAAATCATTTATATCACAAGTATTTGAAGCTATACCATTTATTTCGCAAGGATTTGAAACGAAGCCTTCTACTTCGCTTTGATTTGAAGCTAAATCACGTGATTCGCATGGACTTGAAGTTAACTCGATTGTATCGCGTGCATTTGAAGCTATATCACTTATATCGCAATTATCTGATGATTAATCATATGTTTTTCATGTATTTTAACATAAGCCTTGTACTTCGCATTGATTTGAAGCTAAATCATGTGTTTCGGCTGGATTTCAAGCTAACTCGTTTGTTTCGCATGCAGTTGAAGCTAAATCATGCATATCACCAGTATTTGAAGCTACACCAATTGTTTCGCGTGGATTCGAAGATAATCCTTCTACTTCGCATTGATTTGAAGCTAAATCATGTATATCACAAGTATTTGAAGCTAACTCGTTTGTTTTGCATGCAGTTGAAGATAAATCATGTATATCACAAATATTTGAAGCTAAACCGTTTGATTCGCATGGATTTGAAGCTAAGCCTCCTACTTCGCATTGATTTGCAGCTAAATCATGTGTTTTGCATGGTTTTGAAGCTAACTCGTTTGTTACGCATGCAGTTGAAGCTAAATCATGTATATCACAAGTATTTGAAGCTAAACCATTTGTTTCGCATTGATTTGATGATAAGTCTTCTACGTCGCATTGATTTGAAGCTAAGCCTCCTATTTCGCATTGATTTGAATCTAAATCATGTGTTTCGCTTGGTTTTGAAGCTAACTCGTTTGTTTCGCATGCATTTGAAGCTGCATCATGTATATCACAAGTATTTGAAGCCAAACAATTTGTTTCGCATGAATTTGAAGCTAAGCCTTCTACTTCGCATTGATTTGAATCTAAATCATGTGTTTCGCTTGGTTTTGAAGCTAACTCGATTGATTCGACTGCATTTGAATCTATATCACTTATATCGCAATTATCTGAAGATAAATCATTTGTTTCTCATGTATTTGAAGCTAAGCGGTCTATTTCGCATTGATTTGAACCTAAATAATGTGTTTCGCTTGGATTTGAAGCTAACTCGTTTTTTTCGCCTGTATTTGGAGATAAATCACGTATATCACAAGTATTTAGAGCTAAACCATTCGCTTCGCATGGATTTGAAGCAATGCCTTCAACTTCGCATTGATTTGAAGATAAATCATGTGTTTCGCTTGGATTTGAAGCTAAATCATGTTTATCACAAGTATCTGAATATAAACCATCTGTTTCGCATGAATATTGAGCTAAACCATGTGATTCGCATGAATTTGAAGCTAAATGATGTGTTACGCTTGGTTTTGAAGCTAACTCGTTTTTTTCGCCTGTATTTGAAGATAAATCATGTATATCACAAGTATTTGAAGCTAAACCATTCGCTTCGCATGGATTTGAAGCAAAGCCTTCAACTTCGCATTGACTTGAAGATAAATCATGTGTTTCGCTTGGATTTGAAGCTAACTCGTTTGTTTCGCATGCAGTTAAAGCAAAATCATGTATATCAGAAGTTTTTGAAGCTAACCATTCGTTTCGCATGGATTTGAAGTTAAGCCTTCGACTTCGCATTGATTTGTAGCTAAATCATATGTTCCGCCTGGACTTCAAGATAACTCGATTGTTTCGCATGCAGTTGAAGCTCAATCATGTACATCTCAAGTATTTGAAGCTAAACCATTTGTTTCGCATTGTTTCTGAAGCTAAGCCTTCTATTTCGCATTGATTTGAAGCTAAATCATGTGTTTCGCATGGATTTAAAGCTAACTCGTTTGTCTCGCCTGCATTTGAAGCTAAATCATATATATCAAAAATATTTGAAGCTAAACCATTTGTTTCGCATGGACTTGAAGTTAAGCCTTCGACTTCGCATTGATTTGTATCTAAATCATGTGTTCCGCCTGGATTTCAAGATAACTCGATTGTTTCGCATGCAGCTGAAGCTAAATCATGTATATCGCAAATATTTGAAGCTAAACCATTTGTTTCGCATGGATTAGAAAGTGAGCCTTCTACCTTGTATTGATATTAAGCTAAATCATGGGTTTCGCATGGATTTAAAGCTAACTCGTTTATTTCGCATTCATTTGAAGCTAAGCCATCGACTTCGCATTGATTTGAAGCAAAATCAAGTATTTCGCTTGGATTTGAAGCTAACTCGTTTGTTTCCCACGCAGCTGAAGCTAAATCATGTATACCACAAGTATTTGGATCTAAAACATTTGTTTCTCATGTATGTGAAGCTAAAACTACCACTTCGCATTGATTTGAAGCTAAATCATGTGTTTCGCTTGGATTTGAAGCTAACTCGTTTGTTTCGCATGCAGTTAAAGCTAAATCATGTATATCACAAGTATTTGAAGCTATACCATTCGTTTCGCATGGATTTGAAGCTAAGCCTTCTACGTCGCATGAATTTGAATCTAAATCATGTGTTTCGCATGGTTTTGAAGCTAACTCGTTTGTTTCGCATGCAGTTGAAGCTAAATCATGTATATCACAAGTATTTGAAGCTAAACCATTCGCTTCGCATGGATTTGAAGCAAAGCCTTCAACTTCACATTGATTTGAAGATAAATCATGTGTTTCGCTTGGATTTGAAGCTAACACGTTTGTTTCGCATACAGTTGAAGCTAAAACATGAACATCACAAGTATCTGAATCTAATCCATCTGTTTCGCAAGAATATGAAGCCATGAAGCTAATCCATGTGATTCGCACGAATTTGAAGCTAAATCACGTGTATCGCATGGATTTGAAGCTATATCACATATATAGCAATTATCTGAAGATAAATCATTTGTTTCACATGTATTTAAAGCTAAGCCTTCTACTTCGCATTGATTTGAAACTAAATCATGTATTCGCTTGGATTTGAAGCCAACTCGTTTGTTTCGCCTGCAGTTGAAGCTAAATCATGTATATCACAATTATTTGAATCTGAACCATTAGTTTCGCATGGATTTGAAGCTAAGCCTTCTAGTGCGCATTGATATGAAGCTAACTCGTTTGTTTCGCATGCAGTTGAAGCTGAATCATGTATATAACAAGTATTTGAAGCTAAATCATTTGTGTCGCATGGATTTGATGCTAAGCCTTCGGCTTCGCATTGAATTGAAGCTAAATCATGTGTTTCGCATGGATGTAAAGTAAACTCGTGTGTTTCGCCTGCATTTGAAGCTATATCACTTATATTCGCAAGTATTTGGAGCTAAATCATTTGTGTCGCATGGATTTGAAGCTAAGCCTTCTACTTCGAATTGATTTGAAGCTACATCATGCGTTTCGCATGAATTTGAAGCTAACTCGTTTGTTTCGCATGCATTTGCAGCTATATCACTTATATTCGCAAGTATTTGAAGGTCAGTCGTTCGTTTCGCATGAATTTAAAGCTAAGCCTTCTACTTCGCATTGATTTGAAGCTAAATAATGTGTTTCGCATGAATTTGAAGCCAGCTCGTTGGTTTCTCATGCAGTTGAAGCTAAATCATGTATATCACAAGTATGTGAAGCTAAACCATTTTATTCGCATGGATTTGAAGCTAAGCGTTCTACTTCGCATTGATTTGCATCTAAACCATTTATTTCTCATGGATTTGATGCTAAAACTTCTACTTGGCATTGATTTGAATCTAAATCATGTGTTTCGCTTGGATTTGAAGCTAACTCGTTTGTTTCGCATGCATTTGAAGCTAAATCATGTATGTCATATGTATTTGAAGCTAAACCATGTGTTTCGCATGGATTTGAATCTAACTCGTTTGTTTCGCCAGCATTTGAAGCTACAACACTTCTATTCGTAAGTATTTGAAACTTAATCATTCCCTTCGCATGTATTTGTAGCTAAGCCTTCAACTTCGCATTGATTTGAAGCTAAATCATGTGCTTCGCTTGGATTTCAAGATAACTCGTTTGTTTCCCACGCAGCTGAAGCTAAATCATGTATACCACAAGTATTTGGATCTAAAACATTTGTTTCTCATGTATGTGAAGCTAAAACTACCACTTCGCATTGATTTGAAGCTAAATCATGTGTTTCGCTTGGATTTGAAGCTAACTCGTTTGTTTCGCATGCAGTTAAAGCTAAATCATGTATATCACAAGTATTTGAAGCTATACCATTCGTTTCGCATGGATTTGAAGCTAAGCCTTCTACGTCGCATGAATTTGAATCTAAATCCTGTGTTTCGCTTGGATTTGAAGCTAACTCGTTTGTTTCGCATGCAGTTGAAGCTAAATCATGTATATCACAAGTATTTGAAGCTAAACCATTCGCCTCTCATGTATTTGAAGCTAAGCCTTCTACTTCGCTTTGATTTGAAGCTAAATCACGTGATTCGCATGGACTTGAAGTTAACTCGATTGTATCGCGTGCATTTGAAGGTATATCACTTATGTCGCAATTATCTGAAGATAAATCATTGGTTTCTCATGTATTTGAACATAAGCCTTGTACTTCGCATTGATTTGAAGCTAAATCACGTGTTTCGCATGGATTTGAAGCTAACTCGATTGATTCGACTGCATTTGAATCTATATCACTTATATCGCAATTATCTGAAGATAAATCATTTGTTTCTCATGTATTTGAAGCTAAGCCGTCTATTTCGCATTGATTTGAACCCAAATAATGTGTTTCGCTTGGATTTGAAGCTAACTCGTTTTTTTCGCCTGTATTTGGAGATAAATCATGTATATCACAAGTATTTGAAGCTAAACCATTTGTTTCGCATGAATTTGAAGCTAAGCCTACTACTTCGCATTGATTTGAATCTAAATCATGTGTTCCGCTTGGTTTTGAAGCTAACTCGTTTTTTTCGCCTGTATTTGGAGATAAATCATATATATCACAAGTATTTGAAGCTAAACCATTCGCTTCGCATGGATTTGAAGCAAAGCCTTCAACTTCGCATTGATTTGAAGATAAATCATTTGTTTCGCTTGGATTTGAAGCTAACTCGTTTGTTTCGCATGCAGTTGAAGCTAAATCATTGTATATCACAAGTATTTGAAGCTAAACCATTTGTTTCGCATGGATTTGAAGATAAGCCTTCTACGTCGCATTAAAATGAAGCCAACTCGATTGATTCGACTGCATTTGAAGCTATATCACTTATATCTCAATTATCTGAAGATAAATCATTTGTTTCTCATGTATTTGAAGCTAAGCCTTCTACTTCGCTTTGATTTGAAGCTAAATCACGTGATTCGCATGGTCTTGAAGTTAACTCGATTGTATCGCGTGCATTTGAAGCTGTATCACTTACGTCGCAATTATCTGAAGATGAATCATTGGTTTCTCATGTATTTGAACATAAGCCTTGTACTTCGCATTGATTTGAAGCTAAATCATGTGTTTCGCATGGATTTGAAGCTAACTCGATTGATTCGACTGCATTTGAATCTATATCACTTATATCGCAATTATCTGAAGATAAATCATTTGTTCCTCATGTATTTGAAGCTAAGCCGTCTCCTTCGCATTGATTTGAACCCAAATAATGTGTTTCGCTTGGATTTGAAGCTAACTCGTTTCTTTCGCCTGTATTTGGAGATAAATCATGTATATCACAAGTATTTGAAGCTAAACCATTTGTTTCGCATGAATTTGAAGCTAAGCCTACTACTTCGCATTGATTTGAATCTAAATCATGTGTTTCGGCTGGATTTGAAGCTAACTCGTTTGTTTCGCATGCAGTTGAAGCTAAATCATGCATATCACCAGTATTTGAAGCTACACCAATTGTTTCGCATGGATTTGAAGATAAGCCGTCTATTTCGCACTGATTTGAAGCTAAATCATATGTTTCGCATGGAATTGAAGCTAACTCGTTTTCTTCGCATGCAGTTGAAGCTAAATCATGTTTATCAAAAGTATTTGAAGCTAAAGCATTTGTTTCGCATGGATTTGAAGCTAAGCCTCCTACTTGACATTGATTTGAATTTAAATCATGTGTTTCTCTTGGATTTGAAGCTAACATGTTTGTTTCGCAAGCAGTTGAAGCTAGATCATGTTTATCACAAGTATCTGAATCTAAACCATCTGTTTCGCAAGAATATGAATCTATGAATCTAAACAATGTGTTTCGCATGAATTTGAAGCCAAATGATGTGTTTCGCATGGTTTTGAAGCTAACTCTTTTGCTTCGCCTGAATTTGAAGCTAAATCATGTATATCACGAGTATTTGAAGCTAATCCGTTTGATTCGCATGGATTTGAAGCTAAGCCTTCTACTTCACATTGATTTGAAGCTAAGCCTTCTATTTCGCATTGATTTGAATCTAAATCATGTGTTTCGCTTGGTTTTGAAGCTAACTCGTTTGTTTCGCATGCAGTTGAGGCTGAATCATGTATATCACAAGTATCTGTAGCTAAACCATTTGTTTCGCATGAATTTGAAGCTAAGCCTTCTACGTCGCATTGATTTGAAGCTAAATCATGTGTTTCGTTTGGTTTTGAAGCCAACTCGTTTGTTTCGCATGCAGTTGAGGCTTAATCATGTATATCACAAGTATTCGTAGCTAAACCATTTGTTTCGCATGAATTTGAAGCTAAGCCTTCTACTTCGCATTGATTTGAAGCTAAATCATGTGTTTCGCTTGGTTTTGAAGCTAACTCGTTTGTTTCGCACGCAGTTGAAGCTAAATCATGTATATCACAAGTATTTGTTTCTAAGCCATTTGTTTCTCATGAATTTGAAGCTAAGCCTTCCACTTCGCATTGATTTGAACCTAAATCATGTGTTTCGCTTGGATTTGAAGGTAAAGCGTTTTTGCGCATGCAATTGAAGCTAAATCATTTATATCACAAGTATTTGAAGCTAAACTATTTGTTTCTCATGTATTTGAAGCTAAGCGTTCCACTTCGCATTGATTTGAAGCTAACTCGATTGTTTCGACTGCATTTGAAGCTATATCACTTACATCGCAATTATCTGAAGATAAATCATTTGTTTCTCATGTATTTGAAGCTAAGCCATCTATTTCGCATTTATTTGAAGCTAAATCATATGTTTCGCATGGATTTGAAGCTAAACCATTCGCTTCGCATGAATTTGAAGCTAAGCCTTCTACTTCGCATTGATTTGAATCTAAATCAGGTGTTTCGCTTGGTTTTGAAGCTAACTCGTTTGTTTCGCATGCAGTTGAAGCTAAATCATGTATATCACAAGTATTTGAAGCTAAACCATTTGTTTCGCATGGATTTGAAGATAAGCCTCCTACTTCGCATTAATTTGAAGCTAACTCGATTGATTCGACTGCATTTGAATCTATATCACTTATATCGCAATTATCTGAAGGTAAATCATTTACTTCTCATGTATTTGAAGCTAAGCCGTCCATATCGCATTGATTTGAAGCTAAATCATATGTTTCTTATGGATTTGAAGCTAACTCGTTTGTTTCGCATGCATTTGCAGCTATATCACTTATATTCGCAAGTATTTGAAGGTCAGTCGTTCGTTTCGCATGAATTTGAAGCTAAGCCTTCTACTTCGCATTGATTTGAATCTAAATCATGTGTTTCGCTTGGTTTTGAAGCTAACTCGTTTTTTTCGCCTGTATTTGGAGATAAATCATGTATATCACAAGTATTTGAAGCTAAACCATTCGCTTCGCATTGATTTGAAGCAAAGCCTTCAACTTCGCATTGATTTGAAGATAAATCATTTGTTTCGCTTGGATTTGAAGCTAACTCGTTTGTTTCGTATGCAGTTGAAGCTAAATCATGTATATCACAAGTATTTGAAGCTAAACCATTTGTTTCGCATGGATTTGAAGATAATCCTCCTACTTCGCATGGATTTGAAGCTAACTCGATTGATTCGACTGCATTTGAATCTATATCACTTATATCGCAATTATCTGAAGATAAATCATTTGCTTCTCATATATTTGAATCTAAGCCGTCTATTTCGCACTGATTTGAAGCTAAATCATATGTTTCGCATGGAATTGAAGCTAACTCGTTTTCTTCGCCTGTATTTGATGCTAAATCATTTATATCACAAGTATTTGAAGCTATACCATTTATTTCGCAAGGATTTGAAACGAAGCCTTCTACTTCGCTTTGATTTGAAGCTAAATCACGTGATTCGCATGGACTTGAAGTTAACTCGATTGTATCGCGTGCATTTGAAGCTATATCACTTATATCGCAATTATCTGATGATTAATCATATGTTTTTCATGTATTTTAACATAAGCCTTGTACTTCGCATTGATTTGAAGCTAAATCATGTGTTTCGGCTGGATTTCAAGCTAACTCGTTTGTTTCGCATGCAGTTGAAGCTAAATCATGCATATCACCAGTATTTGAAGCTACACCAATTGTTTCGCGTGGATTCGAAGATAATCCTTCTACTTCGCATTGATTTGAAGCTAAATCATGTATATCACAAGTATTTGAAGCTAACTCGTTTGTTTTGCATGCAGTTGAAGATAAATCATGTATATCACAAATATTTGAAGCTAAACCGTTTGATTCGCATGGATTTGAAGCTAAGCCTCCTACTTCGCATTGATTTGCAGCTAAATCATGTGTTTTGCATGGTTTTGAAGCTAACTCGTTTGTTACGCATGCAGTTGAAGCTAAATCATGTATATCACAAGTATTTGAAGCTAAACCATTTGTTTCGCATTGATTTGATGATAAGTCTTCTACGTCGCATTGATTTGAAGCTAAGCCTCCTATTTCGCATTGATTTGAATCTAAATCATGTGTTTCGCTTGGTTTTGAAGCTAACTCGTTTGTTTCGCATGCATTTGAAGCTGCATCATGTATATCACAAGTATTTGAAGCCAAACAATTTGTTTCGCATGAATTTGAAGCTAAGCCTTCTACTTCGCATTGATTTGAATCTAAATCATGTGTTTCGCTTGGTTTTGAAGCTAACTCGATTGATTCGACTGCATTTGAATCTATATCACTTATATCGCAATTATCTGAAGATAAATCATTTGTTTCTCATGTATTTGAAGCTAAGCGGTCTATTTCGCATTGATTTGAACCTAAATAATGTGTTTCGCTTGGATTTGAAGCTAACTCGTTTTTTTCGCCTGTATTTGGAGATAAATCACGTATATCACAAGTATTTAGAGCTAAACCATTCGCTTCGCATGGATTTGAAGCAATGCCTTCAACTTCGCATTGATTTGAAGATAAATCATGTGTTTCGCTTGGATTTGAAGCTAAATCATGTTTATCACAAGTATCTGAATATAAACCATCTGTTTCGCATGAATATTGAGCTAAACCATGTGATTCGCATGAATTTGAAGCTAAATGATGTGTTACGCTTGGTTTTGAAGCTAACTCGTTTTTTTCGCCTGTATTTGAAGATAAATCATGTATATCACAAGTATTTGAAGCTAAACCATTCGCTTCGCATGGATTTGAAGCAAAGCCTTCAACTTCGCATTGACTTGAAGATAAATCATGTGTTTCGCTTGGATTTGAAGCTAACTCGTTTGTTTCGCATGCAGTTAAAGCAAAATCATGTATATCAGAAGTTTTTGAAGCTAACCATTCGTTTCGCATGGATTTGAAGTTAAGCCTTCGACTTCGCATTGATTTGTAGCTAAATCATATGTTCCGCCTGGACTTCAAGATAACTCGATTGTTTCGCATGCAGTTGAAGCTCAATCATGTACATCTCAAGTATTTGAAGCTAAACCATTTGTTTCGCATTGTTTCTGAAGCTAAGCCTTCTATTTCGCATTGATTTGAAGCTAAATCATGTGTTTCGCATGGATTTAAAGCTAACTCGTTTGTCTCGCCTGCATTTGAAGCTAAATCATATATATCAAAAATATTTGAAGCTAAACCATTTGTTTCGCATGGACTTGAAGTTAAGCCTTCGACTTCGCATTGATTTGTATCTAAATCATGTGTTCCGCCTGGATTTCAAGATAACTCGATTGTTTCGCATGCAGCTGAAGCTAAATCATGTATATCGCAAATATTTGAAGCTAAACCATTTGTTTCGCATGGATTAGAAAGTGAGCCTTCTACCTTGTATTGATATTAAGCTAAATCATGGGTTTCGCATGGATTTAAAGCTAACTCGTTTATTTCGCATTCATTTGAAGCTAAGCCATCGACTTCGCATTGATTTGAAGCAAAATCAAGTATTTCGCTTGGATTTGAAGCTAACTCGTTTGTTTCCCACGCAGCTGAAGCTAAATCATGTATACCACAAGTATTTTGGATCTAAAACATTTGTTTCTCATGTATGTGAAGCTAAAACTACCACTTCGCATTGATTTGAAGCTAAATCATGTGTTTCGCTTGGATTTGAAGCTAACTCGTTTGTTTCGCATGCAGTTAAAGCTAAATCATGTATATCACAAGTATTTGAAGCTATACCATTCGTTTCGCATGGATTTGAAGCTAAGCCTTCTACGTCGCATGAATTTGAATCTAAATCATGTGTTTCGCATGGTTTTGAAGCTAACTCGTTTGTTTCGCATGCAGTTGAAGCTAAATCATGTATATCACAAGTATTTGAAGCTAAACCATTCGCTTCGCATGGATTTGAAGCAAAGCCTTCAACTTCACATTGATTTGAAGATAAATCATGTGTTTCGCTTGGATTTGAAGCTAACACGTTTGTTTCGCATACAGTTGAAGCTAAAACATAGACATCACAAGTATCTGAATCTAATCCATCTGTTTCGCAAGAATATGAAGCCATGAAGCTAATCCATGTGATTCGCACGAATTTGAAGCTAAATCACGTGTATCGCATGGATTTGAAGCTATATCACATATATAGCAATTATCTGAAGATAAATCATTTGTTTCACATGTATTTAAAGCTAAGCCTTCTACTTCGCATTGATTTGAAACTAAATCATGTATTCGCTTGGATTTGAAGCCAACTCGTTTGTTTCGCCTGCAGTTGAAGCTAAAATCATGTATATCACAATTATTTGAATCTGAACCATTAGTTTCGCATGGATTTGAAGCTAAGCCTTCTAGTGCGCATTGATATGAAGCTAACTCGTTTGTTTCGCATGCAGTTGAAGCTGAATCATGTATATAACAAGTATTTGAAGCTAAATCATTTGTGTCGCATGGATTTGATGCTAAGCCTTCGGCTTCGCATTGAATTGAAGCTAAATCATGTGTTTCGCATGGATGTAAAGTAAACTCGTGTGTTTCGCCTGCATTTGAAGCTATATCACTTATATTCGCAAGTATTTGGAGCTAAATCATTTGTGTCGCATGGATTTGAAGCTAAGCCTTCTACTTCGAATTGATTTGAAGCTACATCATGCGTTTCGCATGAATTTGAAGCTAACTCGTTTGTTTCGCATGCATTTGCAGCTATATCACTTATATTCGCAAGTATTTGAAGGTCAGTCGTTCGTTTCGCATGAATTTAAAGCTAAGCCTTCTACTTCGCATTGATTTGAAGCTAAATAATGTGTTTCGCATGAATTTGAAGCCAGCTCGTTGGTTTCTCATGCAGTTGAAGCTAAATCATGTATATCACAAGTATGTGAAGCTAAACCATTTTATTCGCATGGATTTGAAGCTAAGCGTTCTACTTCGCATTGATTTGCATCTAAACCGATTTATTTCTCATGGATTTGATGCTAAAACTTCTACTTGGCATTGATTTGAATCTAAATCATGTGTTTCGCTTGGATTTGAAGCTAACTCGTTTGTTTCGCATGCATTTGAAGCTAAATCATGTATGTCATATGTATTTGAAGCTAAACCATGTGTTTCGCATGGATTTGAATCTAACTCGTTTGTTTCGCCAGCATTTGAAGCTACAACACTTCTATTCGTAAGTATTTGAAACTTAATCATTCCCTTCGCATGTATTTGTAGCTAAGCCTTCAACTTCGCATTGATTTGAAGCTAAATCATGTGCTTCGCTTGGATTTCAAGATAACTCGTTTGTTTCCCACGCAGCTGAAGCTAAATCATGTATACCACAAGTATTTGGATCTAAAACATTTGTTTCTCATGTATGTGAAGCTAAAACTACCACTTCGCATTGATTTGAAGCTAAATCATGTGTTTCGCTTGGATTTGAAGCTAACTCGTTTGTTTCGCATGCAGTTAAAGCTAAATCATGTATATCACAAGTATTTGAAGCTATACCATTCGTTTCGCATGGATTTGAAGCTAAGCCTTCTACGTCGCATGAATTTGAATCTAAATCCTGTGTTTCGCTTGGATTTGAAGCTAACTCGTTTGTTTCGCATGCAGTTGAAGCTAAATCATGTATATCACAAGTATTTGAAGCTAAACCATTCGCCTCTCATGTATTTGAAGCTAAGCCTTCTACTTTTTTTCGCTTTGATTTGAAGCTAAATCACGTGATTCGCATGGACTTGAAGTTAACTCGATTGTATCGCGTGCATTTGAAGGTATATCACTTATGTCGCAATTATCTGAAGATAAATCATTGGTTTCTCATGTATTTGAACATAAGCCTTGTACTTCGCATTGATTTGAAGCTAAATCACGTGTTTCGCATGGATTTGAAGCTAACTCGATTGATTCGACTGCATTTGAATCTATATCACTTATATCGCAATTATCTGAAGATAAATCATTTGTTTCTCATGTATTTGAAGCTAAGCCGTCTATTTCGCATTGATTTGAACCCAAATAATGTGTTTCGCTTGGATTTGAAGCTAACTCGTTTTTTTCGCCTGTATTTGGAGATAAATCATGTATATCACAAGTATTTGAAGCTAAACCATTTGTTTCGCATGAATTTGAAGCTAAGCCTACTACTTCGCATTGATTTGAATCTAAATCATGTGTTCCGCTTGGTTTTGAAGCTAACTCGTTTTTTTCGCCTGTATTTGGAGATAATCATATATATCACAAGTATTTGAAGCTAAACCATTCGCTTCGCATGGATTTGAAGCAAAGCCTTCAACTTCGCATTGATTTGAAGATAAATCATTTGTTTCGCTTGGATTTGAAGCTAACTCGTTTGTTTCGCATGCAGTTGAAGCTAAATCATTGTATATCACAAGTATTTGAAGCTAAACCATTTGTTTCGCATGGATTTGAAGATAAGCCTTCTACGTCGCATTAAAATGAAGCCAACTCGATTGATTCGACTGCATTTGAAGCTATATCACTTATATCTCAATTATCTGAAGATAAATCATTTGTTTCTCATGTATTTGAAGCTAAGCCTTCTACTTCGCTTTGATTTGAAGCTAAATCACGTGATTCGCATGGTCTTGAAGTTAACTCGATTGTATCGCGTGCATTTGAAGCTGTATCACTTACGTCGCAATTATCTGAAGATGAATCATTGGTTTCTCATGTATTTGAACATAAGCCTTGTACTTCGCATTGATTTGAAGCTAAATCATGTGTTTCGCATGGATTTGAAGCTAACTCGATTGATTCGACTGCATTTGAATCTATATCACTTATATCGCAATTATCTGAAGATAAATCATTTGTTCCTCATGTATTTGAAGCTAAGCCGTCTCCTTCGCATTGATTTGAACCCAAATAATTGTGTTTCGCTTGGATTTGAAGCTAACTCGTTTCTTTCGCCTGTATTTGGAGATAAATCATGTATATCACAAGTATTTGAAGCTAAACCATTTGTTTCGCATGAATTTGAAGCTAAGCCTACTACTTCGCATTGATTTGAATCTAAATCATGTGTTTCGGCTGGATTTGAAGCTAACTCGTTTGTTTCGCATGCAGTTGAAGCTAAATCATGCATATCACCAGTATTTGAAGCTACACCAATTGTTTCGCGTGGATTCGAAGATAATCCTTCTACTTCGCATTGATTTGAAGCTAAATCATGTATATCACAAGTATTTGAAGCTAACTCGTTTGTTTCGCATGCATTTGAACATAAATCATGTATATCACAAATATTTAAAGCTAAACCGTTTGATTCGCATGGATTTGAAGCTAAGCCGTCTATTTCGCACTGATTTGAAGCTAAATCATATGTTTCGCATGGAATTGAAGCTAACTCGTTTTCTTCGCCTGTATTTGAAGCTAAATCATGTATATCACAAGTATTTGAAGCTAAATCATTTATTTCGCAAGGATTTGAAACTAAGCCTTCTACTTCGCTTTGATTTGAAGCTAAATCACGTGATTCGCATGGACTTGAAGTTAACTCGATTGTATCGCGTGCATTTGAAGCTATATCACTTATATCGCAATTATCTGAAGATAAATCATTTGTTCCTCATGTATTTGAAGCTAAGCCGTCTCCTTCGCATTGATTTGAAACCCAAATAATGTGTTTCGCTTGGATTTGAAGCTAACTCGTTTCTTTCGCCTGTATTTGGAGATAAATCATGTATATCACAAGTATTTGAAGCTAAACCATTTGTTTCGCATGGATTTGGAGCTAAGCCTTCTACTTCGCATTGATTTGAAGCAAAATCATGTGTTTCGGCTGGATTTGAAGCTAACTCGTTTGTTTCGCATGCAGTTGAAGCTAAATCATGCATATCACCAGTATTTGAAGCTACACCAATTGTTTCGCGTGGATTCGAAGATAATCCTTCTACTTCGCATTGATTTGAAGCTAAATCATGTATATCACAAGTATTTGAAGCTAACTCGTTTGTTTCGCATGCATTTGAACATAAATCATGTATATCACAAATATTTGAAGCTAAACCGTTTGATTCGCATGGATTTGAAGCTAAGCCGTCTATTTCGCACTGATTTGAAGCTAAATCATATGTTTCGCATGGAATTGAAGCTAACTCGTTTTCTTCGCCTGTATTTGAAGCTAAATCATGTATATCACAAGTATTTGAAGCTAAATCATTTATTTCGCAAGGATTTGAAACTAAGCCTTCTACTTCGCTTTGATTTGAAGCTAAATCACGTGATTCGCATGGACTTGAAGTTAACTCGATTGTATCGCGTGCATTTGAAGCTATATCACTTATATCGCAATTATCTGAAGATAGATCATTTGTTTCTCATGTATTTGAAGCTAAGCGTCTATTTCGCATTGATTTGAACCTAAATAATGTGTTTCGCTTGGATTTGAAGCTAAACTCGTTTTTTCGCCTGTATTTGGAGATAAATCACGTATATCACAAGTATTTAGAGCTAAACCATTCGCTTCGCATGGATTTGAAGCAATGCCTTCAACTTCGCATTGATTTGAAGATAAATCATGTGTTTCGCTTGGATTTGAAGCTAACTCGTTTGTTTCGCATGCAGTTGAAGTTAAATCATGTATATCACAAGTATTTGAAGCTAAACCACTTGTTTCACATTAATTTGATGATAAGCCTTCTACGTCGCATTGATTTGAAGCTAAGCCTTCTATTTCGCATTGATTTGAATGTAAATCATGTGTTTCGCTTGGATTTGAAGCTAACTCGTTTGTTTCGCATGCAGTTGAAGCTAAATCATGTTTATCACAAGTATCTGAATATAAACCATCTGTTTCGCATGAATATTGAGCTAAACCATGTGATTCGCATGAATTTGAAGCTAAATGATGTGTTTCGCTTGGTTTTGAAGCTAACTCTTTTGTTTCGCCTGCATTTGAAGATAAATCATGTATAGCACAAGTATTTGAAGCTAAACCATTTGTATCGCGTGGATTTGAAGATATGACTTCTACTTCGCATTGATTTGAAGCTAACTCGATTGTTTCGTCTGCATATGAAGCTATATCACTTATAACGCAATTATCTTCAGCTAAGCCATTTGTTTCTTCTCCCATGTATTTGAAGCTAAGCCTTCCACTTCGCATTGATTTGAACCTCAATAATGTGTTTCGCTTGGATTTGAAGGTATAGCGTTTGTTTCGCATGCAGTTGAAGCTAAATCATGTATATCACAAGTATTTGAAGCTAAACCACTTGTTTCATATTGATTTGATGATAAGCCTTCTACGTCGCATTGATTTGAAGCTAAGCCTTATATTTCGCATTGATTTGAAGGTAAATCATGTGTTTCGCTTGGATTTGAAGCTAACTCGTTTGTTTCGCATGCAGTTGATGCTAAATCATGTATATCACAAGTATTTGAAACTAAACCATTTGTTTCGCATGGATTTGAAGATAATCCTCCTACTTCGCATGGATTTGAAGCTAACTCGATTGATTCGACTGCATTTGAATCTATATCACTTATATCGCAATTATCTGAAGATAAATCATTTGTTTCTCATGTATTTGAAGCTAAGCCGTCTATTTCGCATTGATTTGAACCCAAATAATGTGTTTCGCTTGGATTTGAAGCTAACTCGTTTTTTCGCCTGTATTTGGAGATAAATCATGTATATCACAAGTATTTGAAGCTAAACCATTTGTTTCGCATGGCTTTGAAGATAAGCCTCCTACTTCGCATTAATTTGAAGCTAACTCGATTGATTCGACTGCATTTGAATCTATATTACTTATATCGCAACTATCTGAAGATAAATCATTTGCTTCTCATGTATTTGAATCTAAGCCGTCTATTTCGCACTGATTTGAAGCTAAATCATATGTTTCGCATGGAATTGAAGCTAACTCGTTTTCTTCGCCTGTATTTGAAGCTAAATCATGTATATCACAAGTATTTGAAGCTAAATCATTTATTTCGCAAGGATTTGAAACTAAGCCTTCTACTTCGCTTTGATTTGAAGCTAAATCACGTGATTCGCATGGACTTGAAGTTAACTCGATTGTATCGCGTGCATTTGAAGCTATATCACTTATATCGCAATTATCTGATGATAAATCATATCTTTTTCATGTATTTGAACATAAGCCTTGTACTTCGCATTGATTTGAAGCTAAATCATGTGTTTCGCATGGATTTGAAGCTAACTCTTTTGTTTCGCCTGCATTTGGACATAAATCATGTATATCACAAGTATTTGAAGCTAAACCATTTGTTTCGCATTGATTTGATGATAAGCCTTCTACGTCGCATTGATTTGAAGCTAAGCCTCCTATTTCGCATTGATTTGAATCCAAATCATGTGATTCGCTTGGATTTGAAGCTAACTCTTTTGTTTCGCCTGCATTTGAAGATAAATCATGTATAGCACAAGTATTTGAAGCTAAACCATTTGTATCGCGTGGATTTGAAGATATGACTTCTACTTCGCATTGATTTGAAGCTAACTCGATTGTTTCGTCTGCATATGAAGCTATATCACTTATAACGCAATTATCTGCAGCTAAGCCATTTGTTTCTCATGTATTTGAAGCTAAGCCGTCTATTTCGCATTGATTTGAACCCAAATAATGTGTTTCGCTTGGATTTGAAGCTAACTCGTTTTTTCGCCTGTATTTGGAGATAAATCATGTATATCACAAGTATTTGAAGCTAAACCATTTGTTTCGCATGGCTTTGAAGAAAAGCCTCCTACTTCGCATTAATTTGAAGCTAACTCGATTGATTCGACTGCATTTGAATCTATATTACTTATATCGCAACTATCTGAAGATAAATCATTTGCTTCTCATGTATTTGAATCTAAGCCGTCTATTTCGCACTGAATGAAGCTAAATCATATGTTTCGCATGGAATTGAAGCTAACTCGTTTTCCTCGCCTGTATTTGAAGCTAAATCATGTATATCACAAGTATTTGAAGCTAAATCATTTATTTCGCAAGGATTTGAAACTAAGCCTTCTACTTCGCTTTGATTTGAAGCTAAATCACATGATTCGCATGGACTTGAAGTTATCTCGATTGTATCGCGTGCATTTGAAGCTATATCACTTATATCGCAATTATCTGATGATAAATCATATGTTTTTCATGTATTTGAACATAAGCCTTGTACTTCGCATTGATTTGAAGCTAAATCATGTGTTTCGCATGGATTTGAAGCTAACTCTTGTGTTTCGCCTGCATTTGGACATAAATCATGTATATCACAAGTATTTGAAGCTAAACAATTTGATTCGCATGGATTTGGAGCTAAGCCTTCTACTTCGCATTGATTTGAAGCAAAATCATGTGTTTCGGCTGGATTTGAAGCTAACTCGTTTGTTTCGCATGCAGTTGAAGCTAAATCATGCATATCACCAGTATTTGAAGCTACACCAATTGTTTCGCGTGGATTCGAAGATAATCCTTCTACTTCGCATTGATTTGAAGCTAAATCATGTATATCACAAGTATTTGAAGCTAACTCGTTTGTTTCGCATGCATTTGAACATAAATCATGTATATCACAAATATTTGAAGCTAAACCGTTTGATTCGCATGGATTTGAAACTAAGCCTTCTACTTCGCATTGATTTGAAGCTAAATCACGTGATTCGCATGGACTTGAAGCTAACTCGTTTGTTTCGCATGCAGTTGAAGCTAAATCATGCATATCACCAGTATTTGAAGCTACACCAATTGTTTCGCGTGGATTCGAAGATAATCCTTCTACTTCGCATTGATTTGAAGCTAAATCATGTATATCACAAGTATTTGAAGCTAACTCGTTTGTTTCGCATGCATTTGAACATAAATCATGTATATCACAAATATTTGAAGCTAAACCGTTTGATTCGCATGGATTTGAAGCTAAGCCTTCTACTTCGCATTGATTTGCAGCTAAATCATGTGTTTTGCTTGGTTTTGAAGCTAACTCGTTTGTTACGCATGCAGTTAAAGCTAAATCATGTATATCACAAGTATTTGAAGCCAAACCATTTGTTTCGCATGAATTTGAAGCTAAGCCTTCTACTTCGCATCGATTTGAATCTAAATCATGTTTTTCGCTTGGTTTTGAAGCTAACTCGATTGATTCGACTGCATTTGAATCTATATCACTTATATCGCAATTATCTGAAGATAGATCATTTGTTTCTCATGTATTTGAAGCTAAGCGGTCTATTTCGCATTGATTTGAACCTAAATAATGTGTTTCGCTTGGATTTGAAGCTAACTCGTTTTTTTCGCCTGTATTTGGAGATAAATCACGTATATCACAAGTATTTAGAGCTAAACCATTCGCTTCGCATGGATTTGAAGCAATGCCTTCAACTTCGCATTGATTTGAAGATAAATCATGTGTTTCGCTTGGATTTGAAGCTAACTCGATTGTATCGCGTGCATTTGAGGCTATATCACTTATATCGCAATTATCTGATGATAAATCATATGTTTTTCATGTATTTGAACATAAGCCTTGTACTTCGCATTGATTTGAAGCTAAATCATGTGTTTCGCATGGATTTGAAGCTAACTCTTTTGTTTCGCCTGCATTTGGACATAAATCATGTATATCACAAGTATTTGAAGCTAAACAATTTGATTCGCATGGATTTGGAGCTAAGCCTTCTACTTCGCATTGATTTGAAGCAAAATCATGTGTTTCGGCTGGATTTGAAGCTAACTCGTTTGTTTCGCATGCAGTTGAAGCTAAATCATGCATATCACCAGTATTTGAAGCTACACCAATTGTTTCGCGTGGATTCGATGATAATCCTTCTACTTCGCATTGATTTGAAGCTAAATCATGTATATCACAAGTATTTGAAGCTAACTCGTTTGTTTCGCATGCATTTGAACATAAATCATGTATATCACAAATATTTGAAGCTAAACCGTTTGATTCGCATGGATTTGAAGCTAAGCCTTCTACTTCGCATTGATTTGAAGCTAAATCACGTGATTCGCATGGACTTGAAGCTAACTCGTTTGTTTCGCATGCAGTTGGAAGCTAAATCATGCATATCACCAGTATTTGAAGCTACACCAATTGTTTCGCGTGGATTCGAAGATAATCCTTCTACTTCGCATTGATTTGAAGCTAAATCATGTATATCACAAGTATTTGAAGCTAACTCGTTTGTTTCGCATGCATTTGAACATAAATCATGTATATCACAAATATTTGAAGCTAAACCGTTTGATTCGCATGGATTTGAAGCTAAGCCTTCTACTTCGCATT